>NC_137670.1:16044386-16154543 GCF_963422515.1 Blennius ocellaris | reverse complement strand
ACTACCTCAAAAAAACAAACTGGACAGAAGTGAACTCTCTGACCTGTGTGCCTGAACTTTGTCGAAGGAGTACTATCGTCGGATAGAAGCCAAAATGACGGAGGAAGAGCTGGGCATCAGGGGCAAGAGGGAGCCGCCGAAGCTCACCACGCCGTACATCACAAAAATGGACGCCTACACACCAGGTTTACCTACTTTAATACCTCTAAGTTCAACCTCTCAATTTAAAATATTTTTCATGAAGACTTGAGTTGCAGAGCTACTGTTCTGAACACATCCGTCTTTCATTCTGGGTATCGTCACTCCTTTGCTCGGGTTCCGCCTGCTGCTCCCACGGCGCGTCATCCCATCCAATGAACTTCACATTCAATTGTGTTTTTTAGCACCAGGAAGAAGAAACTTATCTGGAGAAAAACCCAACTTGAGCAAGTGTAGGCGACAGTGGAAGGAAAAACTCCCTTTGAACAGGAAAAAAAAACAACCTCTGTAGGTGGAGTGTTAAGACGATATTCAAGCCGATAAACTGCAAACAGGAAGTTATCGATCATATTTGGATGCGTTCATGTTTTTCTTTGGAAATTCCACATTTGTTATGTTGACTTTGGGTTTTTGTCCTCAGTCTAAACTCGCAGTAAAGGTGCATTGCTTGACGTGTTTTGTTTTCCCCCCCCTGTAACGTCCAGTGGTGCACATTGAAGGCTCCCTGGGTCAAGTAGCAGTGTCCACATGTTACTCTCCTCGCCGGGCCATCGTGGCAGTTCATGCAGTCCAGACTCAGGGTCCCATTGAGGTGACTGTGTCTGAGAGACCATTTCTGTTACCGAGACGTCTCTGCCACCTTGAACCCTTTTAACAACACTTTGATCCCCTTCATAGGAGCACAAAGACACTCGACTACAGCGGTTAGAGGTGCTCAGCAAAATAGAGAAGGTAAAGCGATTTTAACTTTATCAGCTCTCGTGACGAAGGTTCATCTTCTCTGTGACGTTTGCGCCGGCTCTGCCCTGCAGCTGTTCGTCGTCCTGTTGGAAGTGGAAGAAACGGAGAGGAGAGTCGCAATCTTGCCTGAAGCGGAGGAATTAAGATCGAGGGAGAAGACTCGCGTGAAGGTGGACCACATTTACTCCCAGCTTCAGCACCACAACCCCGCGTAAGTTAGGAGCCCGCCAGACGAGGATCGTCGCAAACGTCCCAGTTGGAAGCGTTTCACAATCCGCCTCGCTCGAGTCTTCAGCAGCAAAAAAATGTCTCCCCAAATTCTCGGTGTAGAAATTCGGGAGGGGAGTTTCTTCCTTTCCTGGCCGTGCCGAAAGGCAAAAGGCTGATTGCCCGTCTGCTGCCGTTCCTCAAACAAGACTCGGCGATGCACGTCTTGAGCATCGTGACCTGCAACCTGCCAACGCTGATGAGCAGAGACGCAGAAGAGGTAGTGGTGTTTTTACAGTCCTATGTAGTTCTGCACTTTGCTGCAGCAACAAATGGTTTGCCTGTTTTTTTAATTTTTATTAGTGGTTTTTATATTCTACTGCTGCAGTTTGAGGTTTAACTTGTGGCATTGTGGTTTCATATGTTGCTATTTTGAATGCAACTCTGTATTCTATTTCTTTGTAAAGCACTGTGAATTGCCATGTGATACTTTATTTATTCCCTCGGGGGAATTTAAAACGGTGAAGTAGTTCATGTAAATAAAACAACTTGGTGGTGCTCTATAAATAAATGTGCCTTGCCTGAACCCCTGTGTCTAAGCTCAGCTCCTCCCGTACGCAGGCGTGGAAGGTGTTCTTTAATATTGTAGGAAAGTTTCTCGAGAGCACCAGCAAAGTTCCACAAGTCCCAACTTCATCATCACTAATGGTTTTCCCAGGCGCTTCCTGTGCTCTACCCGCCTCTTCGAAACGTGATCGGCACCCTGACGTTCAGTCAGCTCATCGCCGTGCTGAAAGACCTGATGTCATCGGAGTCTCTGTCCGCGTACGAGTGTCTCACGCTGGCCTGCCAGAACAGGGTCGGTGTCTTGCAAGTGTGGCCTCGCGGCTTTTGTCCGCGTCGCTCAATCAGGATTTTAAAGTTTCCCCCCCATCCCTCCCAGTTTGGACTGTCCTTGCTGTACGCGCTCCTGTCCCATGGGGAGAAGCTGCTGTCGTCGGGCGTCCCCCTGGAGCCCAGCATCGGGGACTTTGAGATCTGGTGGGACTCATTGGCGTCTTATTCACTGTAAGGTGTTTATCAGAACAGGTTGTTTTGTTTTTAATGAATCTACATGTTGAATTGTTTCAGGACTGACACGGTGTTCCAAGTAGCAGGACAGCTGTCGCAGTGCTCGCTGGCGGAGCCGCTGCTCCTGCCCTCAAACCTGCTCACCCTCTTCTGCCGCTACCTGGACAAGCGGACGGTGCATCAGCTGAAAAACAACCTGGAGTAAGTCCACCTTTTTTCTTTTTTTCCATTTTGGGAACAAATATTGAGGTGGGGAAAGAGCAACACGGCAACAACAACAAAAGGCCAACTAACAATCACACAACGCTGCAGTACACATACCTATACAGCAAATGTTGAACTGGATAAATGAATTTAAAAAATAAAGACGACAAGAGACTAGCATTTTACATAAATGACAGGGAAGACTGTCAGTAATTAAAGGTGAGTTATAATTTCTGAAGGAAGGATTACAATGGATTCCATATCTTCCAAAAGTATCAGTTTTATGGTTTAGGTCACGAGTGAGTTTGTCAAAAGGGATGAATGCAGAAATCTGTGATTACATGTTGGCTGGAGGGACCTGGGGAGATGTGTATATATATATTTTTAGCTATAACAAGACTTGTTAAAGATTTGCTATCCTTATCAAAACCTTTACTGGATTATGGTGAAGATGACGTAGAGGAGAATGTGAAATCTGTTTAGCAGTGACCTCCTGAATTTGAGAGTGAACCCCCCCCCCAAAAAAAAAGATTTGACGTTTATGACAGATTCCAGGTACCAGGGGCTGTGGAGGACAACAGGTGTAGTAGATTCAGTGAAAGAATGTGAGTTCTGTTCATGATATAGTCTATTTTGGGAAAACCTCACTGAAACTGTCCCAGTCTGTCGAACTGAACCCTTGGAAAGCAGTCGTTAGGTTGGACCGGAGGTGGATCTTTTAAATATCTCTTACACCATCCTCATTCCTGCGTAAGCCCGACCATCAATGTGATTGTCTTCCAGGTCTGCAACGGGACATCTGGCCCTTCCATCTTAACGCCCCCGAGGCGCCAGGCCGGCGACGACACTGACGAGCACCAGAGCGACAGCAGCAGAAGCACAGAATCTCCTCGGTGCTCGTTAAAACCCTTTTGTGCTCTGACCTTTTTGATTCCCGTTCCTTTCCTTCCCCCTTTCCCTTCACAGTTTTGCACTATCAAACTGTTTCCCTTTTTTTTTTCTTTTCTTTTTTTTTTCTTTTTAATTTCCTTTATCTTAATATTCTGGTTTTCCTCTCTGTGGTCTCCTGCAGGTTTCATCGGTGTGCGCTGCACTGAAATCAGAAACGTGTTTTTGTTTTAAGCCTTTCAAAACAAGTCTATCGTTTGGCCAGATTGCCGTGTCTCCACATGTGCACTCATTTATGTAATAATGGGTTTAAAAACTCAGATGATTGCGTTGCATTGGACATGGTGACCAGGCTGAGGATTGTATAGTTATTTGGTTGTACAGCTGAACTTTTAGGTTAATAATAAACATTTATTAAAGTTGTCACAGCATGGCTCCGCATAACGCCGTGCAATTTTTGGGTTGTTTGATAAAAAGGACATGCATTGTGTATACATGTATAGTTAGACTAATTAGGATGTATTGTATTATCCCTTCTCAAGTTTGAGTTGTAAAGAGGCTTTTTATTTATTGTATTGTTTTGGAAACGGTTATAATTTATCTCTCACTCTTGTACAGCACTTGCAACAAAAATAAAAAGAGATTGCTCAACTGTGTGTTCAAATTTGACAAAGTAGAGGATTAGACATTCATAGTTTTTTGTTTTTGTTAAGGGAACAATGAGTTTGTTTTAAAACCCCAATGATTGTTGATCTGCGGTCAAACGGTGTTGAAGTGATTTCTGCAGAGAAATTCCGATTTTTGTGTTTTGCTGCAGAGGAGTTTGGTTCAAACCAAACGAATTGTCTGAAAAGACGCCACTGTGTGAGATTCCTGGGAAGAATAGCAGCAAGACGTCAGACTTGTGCATTTGAAAATTTGGTAAAGTATGAAACTCATCCTCCAGTTGGAGTCAATGATCAATGTTTAGTTGATAGACGTGCACTGTACTATAAATATGAGATCAGAAAGATTAGATTGGGGCTGATTTACTGGACTTGAACCAAAGACGTACTGGGTCTGTAAATTTATATTTGTGGCTTTTGAAGTCTAAACACTCAAAGATCTTGAAGTTTTATTTTAAATTAGGATTAAAAGCACTTAAATGTAGTGGCTTTTCTTTTTAAGGATGTCTTAATATTCAGAATTCATGTTGGGTTTTTGTTTTTCATAAAAAATGTAAACAGAACTGAAGTCGATGTAATCTGACATAAGTAGGTTGAATTTATTTGGAGAAAAATAACCCAGCAGGTGATATTTTATTTCCAGTAACAGGAAAAACCCATCAGTTGTCAGATTCCTCTGGCTCTTGACCAAACACAGATGGAGGGTGTGCGACGCCGTCGACATATTGCACTCAGACATGGGGATGTTTTCACCCTGAAATGGAGCTCAGTGTTTTTAACAGGATTGCAACTGTGCATCTTATTTCGTTTGTCAGATACCAGTCGTGAGGAATCCTACATGTGGATATCAACACAACCATGAACTGTTGCTGCTGGAGAGACGGAAGTAGAATTTGATTCCATAATTCTATTATTATTGCATAAGCACACTCATTCTTCACTTAATTCGAGTTTCCTCGAGTCTATGGGATCAACACCTGGACATTTCTTTTTGAATAAAATGCTGGCAATATTTATTAAAGCAGTCTAAACTTCCCGAAGGCGAGGTGTCCCGAGGTGTCATGGGTTGCTAATTTAACCAGTGAGAAAGATGTGTGATGATGCATAAAACAAATCACTTCCTATTAAGTTCAGCTGACATTAAAACTTGCTTTAGTATAAACGATTACACAAGTTGCTTTAGAGCTGCAGTGCAAAATATATTATCTACAGCCTTGTATAGCTGAGAGAAGTGTCCAGATATACTCTTATTGACCTTTAGTATGTTATTTGCTCTCAATGTTTAAAATATACTTCTGGATAACATTGTGGAAAATGACATTTTATTGAAATGAGGTAAACCAACAATGCACCAACTCTCAACCTGTTGGTGAAACATAACAGGAACGTCATCCAGCTCAAATGTATTTCAAATGGGGACGTTTGAACTCTATATACATAGCATTCCACCGAACGGATCAGAAGCAGGACAAATTGAAGGACACATTCGTTCCCCGGGCGGTGAAAAGTTGGACAGATGGTTTGTCAAAGGCGGGCGAGTTTGTTGAGGAGCCAAGTATGTGAGAGGTCTGGGTGGGGTGGGAAGTGAGGCGGTAACCTCTCCTTGACCCCATAAGAAGAGGATTTGGACTTTGGGTGAGGAATTTATGTGAATGGTGAGATAAATTTCTCTCTTTTTCTTCTTCTCTCTGAATATGTATGGGGCCGCTTTCAGCCTCGAAGTGTGTGTGTGTGTGTGTGTGTGTGTGTGTGTGTGTGTGTGTGTGTGTGTGTGGCGATAGACATGGGATGAAAGAGGTGTGAATGGAGGGATGGAGATCACGTTTTCATCTTTTCTCTTTGAAACCTCTCGTCATCATATAGTTAGTTAAACGTAATACCACGTAAAGTCCCAGCAGGTCACATGTGGAGCTATTTGAATTGCTCTTCAGCTTTAGTTTTGTATCGTGACCAAAGTACCTTTCACAATGCTCCTTTATCCATAAAGAGATTACATGAAAGTGATGAAATCACACAGGCCCATTGTGTGTAACTGAATGAGAATATTGTCGACTTAAAGCGTATTGCCCAGTTTTCAAAGCAATTTGATTATTTTTATACTCATAAAAGATTATAGTGGCTTTGTTTCCTTCAAAGATGGATAAAAAACCCCAGAAGTTCATTAACACTAGTTTTTATTTTTTTTCTGCTAGTGGTAAAGATTTGTTTCATTTATTCTTTATTGTGTTCATTGGATCAAAATCCTCCGTCACGCAAAGTCACATTCACACTATGTGCACTATATAGACACCAGTTTTAGCCCAACAGTATTACTAGTGATACTTTCTGAATAATATAGTAGGTTTATAATCAAAAATCTTTTGAAAACAACTGCAGAGTCCTTTAATACAGTTTGTGTGATGGATATTAGAAGTTTATTAACTTTTTTTCTTGAAGCACATTTAACTTTAAAGTTTGCCGCACAGGTGTGGGAAGAAAAAAAGCCTCATCCGTGGAAGGTTCATGAAAATATACGTCATTTTGTTTCTATTACATATCTGAACTTGAGCAAGAATAACTTGTTTCTGTTGGTGCTCATCAGACTTTTTCTTTTTATGATGTTTTTAATGAAAATGAAATTGTATGAAAAGAGGAGAAATAGTCAATCAGTTCAAAACTATTTTCTTTATTAGCCATTGCGCTGCAACACACACAGTTCACCAGTTAAAATGTTCATTGTGATCTTTCTTTTTAGATTAACTTGTATGTTTTGCACACGTCGACTTCATCAATATTGACATGAACACATCTATCACACGTATGAAAGCTCTGAGCAACAGATGAGCTCAAGATGTGGGTTTTTATTATCTTCACGTGCATTTTGAACTTGCACAGAACAACTTCTCCGTCTTCTTTACAGTGCGACGGCCACGGTTCATCAGTCCCTCTGGAGAACCTTCTCTTTGCTCCTGCAGCTCTCTCTTAAGTGTTAATGTGCTTTAAGTGGTCAATTAGTCCGTTTGTGTGTGTGTACCCCATCCAGTGCATCTCCCAACAAACGGGGGGAGGGAGAGGGAAGGGGGGGGGGGGGGGGGTGAAGCAAACAAGCAGAGGAGAGGAGGGGCCCCTCAGACCAGAGTGTATATGAGACCCTCATAACCAGGGTGAGTTGCCCTCGCCTGGAAATCTGCCCTCGTCTTTCTTACTCTCCGGCTGGGTCCAAAAATATATAACTTTACCCCCCCCCATCTTAGGTTCCATGATGATGGGACAGCTTCTCCTCCAGGGAGCAGTGGTGCTTTGGGTGGTGCAGACGGCACATACGGGGGGTGAGTATCCTCAGAGAATTCAGATATCATCATATCTGTAACTGGACTTGTATTTAAGGTTTAACCTTCAGCACACGTGCTCGCATGAAAGATATGTGGGCTGAATAAAGGGGGATGTGTTATGATGAATAATGCAAATAGAATGGGAAAAGGTGGCCTGATAAATGAATAATACTGTTTGATAAACAGAGAAACAGCTTCAGGGGTTAATCGTTAAACGTGCTTCCTAAATGTGTGGTGGGGTCAGACTGTGGTCGACTGAAGAGGAAATGTCAAAGTGAATCCATGAGACCAAAATATTAGAGAGTAACGATAATGTGGCCGGGGATAAAATCCCAGAAAAACCTTTAATTTACAGTCTCACAGCCAAAACAGTGGCTGGACTTCATTCTTGTTTAAATGTTATCAACAACAACAAAAAAGAACTATCTAAATAATCATCCCATATGTTGCTTAAGGATATTAATTCTTCTGGAGTGTCCCATTAAAAGTTATGTCATGACCACATCTGTACCCGAACATCTGTAATTCACCACGAAAGCATTAGAATCACTTGTGAAAAGAATAAGATCTGCATCCTGAATATATCTTCACTGATCCTGAGTTACTTAAAGACAAACGTAGGATGGGTGGCTTCATCTGTAACAGCTTGTTTTTAAAAGGTAGAGTGAACTTTTGAAAACAATGTCAAACAATTTGATTTCAGGGAACACAGGTTGGAGCTGAATTTTGTATTTATTTTTTTGCCAGAAATGTGTGTAAGCCATCACAAGTCTTCTTTGCTGAGCAACCAGAGTTGCTCAGTTGACTCAAGTCCGCCGATGGAGAAATGAGACTCGGGTTTGCCTGCCAAATTTCAGACAATCATGTTAAACTGAGACGGCAGTCCACCCAAGTATTCCTGTGACGATGCGAGGCAGCCATATATTCTGTCTTCTCTTTGCCCGCCGCCTCGCTGAGCAGAAATCAAAGGAGGCTCGACTTGAGTGGCAGCCGCTGTCTGAATGTAACATCCCCCTGTGAGAAGCCCACAGAGTGGTTTTACTGCATTGACACAGTCGCTCCTTTGACTCCCGCTGCAAACATGGACACGTTTAATGAAGGCTCTAATTTAAGGATGTGGTTTTTACAGGTTTAATAGAGCAAGTTTGATCACCTCTGTTGTTTCTACACAGTAACTCATGCATGGGATATATACATATATCTGGCAGTTTTGTTGTTGAAGGGAGTAACTTGGTGTGTGTCTGAACTTCCTTCCTTCATTAATAAACACAAAAAGATGTGCAGTTTTCATCCGAGTTACCAAAACTCAAAAGAAAAGTTGAGTATGAAAGCATCTGCAAGGCTTTACATTGTATTGTTCAGTACATTTTTAACTGGGAATGAATACACAAGAATATAATGTTACGTGGTGCTATTAAATAATGAAATGTATCTAATTGTTAGGAGTCATAGTCCTTGAGAGATGAGGCCTAATTTGTGAAGTTGCATTGTTTTTCTTTTAAGGTGCGAACTTCTTTTAAGTCCATTATTGAACGTGTTGTTTTTCAGGCTACGGTGTCCCATATGGAGCAAACAATGGACAAATGGCCCAAAGGCCCCAGATTAACGGTGCGTACGTTTGGTTTTTTTAATCACTCATCATCACGTCTTTGCTTTTGTCTGACACAGTTTTTGTCGTCAATTTATTTCCAGGAAGGAAGCCTGTGAATGGTGGAGGGTTGGGCTCAATGCTGATGCCATCAAAAGGTAAACCCATAATTTCACCTTTGATATTGTTTTAATTTTTTTGTATTTGACTTTCTGGTGTTTGTTGTGCATATTTTATATTGCTCGTATTTGTTTTGCAAGGTGTTGGTCAGGCAATGGGACCACAGAATGGCTATGGAGGGTATCCCACCAAAGGACTGGGTGAGAGATTGCACTACGTGGAATGTAAACGTCAACGTGGATGATTTCAGAATATAATTGCATTTGTGTCGCACTCAGGTTATCAGCCGGCTGGCGGAGTTCCAAGTGCGAACGGAGGGAATATGAAGGGTAAAGCATGTCACACACCGACGGCGTGTCGATCAGCTGCTTTAACACCTTTCAGTCTCTCTGCATGTTCTCTGTGTTTCAGGTTACGGTGTGAACAAAGGAGTCGGGACAAAAGGTAAAGTCATCAACTCATCAATGGATGTGAAAATCAGTTTATGAGTCGTATGAAGAATCCGCGATCCTTGAAACATCCTTCTTTATCTTGGACTTTAAGGCTATGGAGCAGCAGCTGGTCCCACCAATGGAGCGGGCGGCACTCCACAAGGTAGCTTTTCCTTTCTTTATTTTACAACACAAATATTCTCAATCTATTGGGATTTCCTAAGTTCCTGCTGTTGCTACAATAAGTTTGATTGTTCTCACTGGGGTCACTCTTCAAAAGATATTGAAAACTATTTTTTTTATATAGCATGACAACAGACAATTGGAAAAGTGCACATATTTTTAATTGAGCCTAAATATAGAAGGAAATTTGGATTTTGCTGAATTCTTGTATTCTGAACATTTTCTCTTCTGCATTTCACTTTGAATACGTGGGATTTCTCACTGTTGTCCACGAACCTTCGACCTCTGACTTATTTGTTACCCAGGAGGAAATCCAGCCATTTTACCCAACGGGAATGGAGGAAAGTCCAACGGTAGGAAGAGTCACTTGAATCCATCTTTCCTTCTTACATCAGCAGCACATTTGAATTTTGACTGGTTTTATTGGGGTGGTGTTGGACTATAGTGAAAATGTGTGTTGTAGGATATGGTGTGAAGGCTGGCCCAGCCAATGGACAACAAATGAAAGGTGAGATGATGCAAGTTTTATTAACAGAAAATAAACCAACGTGAATGAAATCAATCGATTACTGTTGCTGTTGCAGGTTACGGGGCTCAGGCTGGCGGATATGGCGGACAGGGAACGAAAGGCAATGGTATTTTCAGTGAACATATTGGATGGAAACATTCAGTGTTTCAGCAACATTGTTGGGATGTAAATCAGATTTAATGCCGATCAAGCTTGTCGTTCAGGTTTTTATTGATTCTGCCAGCAAGGTCTGAAATAGATATGAGAATTGTACTCGTATTAAATGCATTGGGTATGTTTGTGTTCATTAAAAAAATTGGTTAATGACGTATTTTTGCATTTAATCTTGGAAATGGTTTCTAAACTACTATTTGCAGGTAATGGGGCTGCGGTGCAGAAGGGACTTGGAACAAAAGGCAATGGTGAGTTGGTTTTTTTCAAAATATTTCTCTATTAATCAATGCTAGTAAAACATGACTGAATATGACATCACCAGAATTTTTAAAGAGAAAATGAATCCTGGTAATAGTTAAGGTAAATTCTCATACAGGCTTTTACTATATATTTATTATTTTAAATAATTTCTCTTATTCACAGGTTATGGAATTGGAGCAGGTTCACCAACTGGAAATGGAGCGAAACCCAACGGTGAGATTTTCAAAGAGTAAACTAAAAAGCCCATAGTCGTGAAAAAATGAATAAAAAGCTATTGTTGTTTGTAATAACCATTGATCAGGTGGAGGAGCTGGAGCTGGTCCATCCGGTGGAAACTGGGCGAAACCGAATGGTAAAACACATTAAGAGAAAGAAGCACTGGAATATCATTGACACGGGAATTTCTTGTTTAATCTGTATTTTTTAACAATATCTATTTCCTCCAGGCCACGGTGGAGCTGGAGCTAAAGCCATCAAGGGTTATGGTCAGTTCATTTATTTCTCTTGTCTTGCAGGAGGTTTAAACTCAATCGAAACACAATGAAAGTCACTTTGGATCCGTTTGACTGTGAGACATGTTGAGATCGTTGTCACACTTTCAACAGGGCAGGGTGGAGCTGGAGGTAAACCCATGATGGGATACGGGCAGCCACCTAACGGAGCAGGTAACTCATCTCCATGCGTCCAAAATGTCATTTTGTCATCCTTATGGCTGCCATTGAAAAACAATCAAATATCTTGAATCATAGGGACACATGTCGTTTTGAAGGATTGTTTTTATTCTAATCATTTTCTTGTGTTGGTCTGAATATGAACACATTGGTCATCATTTCAGGTCATTTCTGAAGATGTTTTATTTTTTTTTTGGAACTCTACAGTTGAAGCTTATGTGTATTTTCAACAGGCCAGGGTGGAGCTGGAGGTAAACCCATGAAGGGATACGGTCAGCCTCCTTTTGGAACAGGTAACTCAGTCTTTTGTCGCCTTCTTCAATTAAAGAAGCTTCTCCAAATTCTCAATCTGACACAAACTGGGTGTCGTTTAGGCCCCGGTATGGGAGTGGGACCCTCCAGAGGTAACGGTGCACCTCAATTTGCAAAGAACCAAGGGCGGGGTGAGTGAAATCAGCGACGATGTCATGAGGTCTTCATCTACAGCTTCTAGTAAGAACGTCTGTGTCTGTTGTTCTAGGATATGGTGGTAATGGTTATGGAGCTCGGCCCATGGGAGGTCAGTAAAAGAGCAATTAACCTCAAATAGTATAAAATACAGCGTGTTTACAGTGGTGTGACTATTATAGGATACAACGGAGGCTATGGCAGCGCCGGGCTGGGTCTGGGGCCGCGCTATGGGAATGGAGGGATGAAGGGACCAATGCAAGGTGAGGAAATCTCTACTGCAGGCCAAAGTTATTTTACGACGTTTAACTTCTCTTCATGCTCAGATCAAATGTTTCTCTGTCTCTCATGTTTTAGGTTATGGTGCTGCAGGCGGTGTGCAAAACGGACAAGGTGCCAAACCCAACGGTAGATGTCACAACATTAACATGTTAGCTAATGTGGAAAGAAAAAAAAAAGAGTAACATAACCTGACGTCCTTGTTTTCTAACATGTAAAGGTTATGCTGGAGCCAGAGCACCTAATGGGAATGGAGCCAAGCCAAACGGTAGGTTGACACTCCCAAGTTTTGTGTTTGTTTGTCCATTTATTTTCGTTAACACGTTTCTTCACGTCAAGGCTACGGACACCCGAGTGCTGGAGCTTACAAGCCGGCCAAACCAGGTAGTGATGACATGAACCTATTGTGTTAGAAATGTTGAGATTATTTTCTGGATTATTGTGGTGTGATGATGAAGTCCATAAATAAATGCATTCAATGATAGTTACACTATGTTGTTTTTTTTAGGCTACGGCAATGGATACGGCGCCAAACTAAACGGTAAGTATTAAAATTATGTAACTTTATGAATAAAACTAATTAAATCAATCTTAATGTGCTTTTGTGAATGTTTTGCAGGATATGGAGGCTCCAGAGGAGGTGCAGGGACACCCCAGCTCGGTGAGAATATTTTAATAAATATATTACATTAAGTTGGAGGTTTTGTTTTTTTTTTGTTTATAATAATGACATTGACTTCAAGGTTATGGAAACGGAGCTGTCCCCAATGGATATGGAAACAAACCCCCTGGTAATTGCCCAGATTTTATAGTCTGGTAATATGTATGCTATTATTTTGGAGGGAGGGAATTTTATTTTGGTTGTGTTTTGACTTCAGGTTACGGAGCTGCGAACGGAGCAGGAGCAGGTGTTACAAAAGGTTATGGAGCCAAACCAAACGGTGACTTCCTGTTTAGACACGTCTGGTTATAGATTGTTACACATAGTTTCAGAAGAAGATTCTGTTTTTAAATTGAACATAGTGCAAATACAACTATGTTTAATGTCTATGTGTTGTTTGACTCCAGGTTATGGAAATGCAAACGGAGCAGGGGCAGGTGTTCCCAACGGATATGGAGCCAAATCCAATGGTCCGGTTTTTAATTAAAAATGAAAGATTTTATATATCTGCATTTACACAGATAGAGAACATTTTTTCTTTTTTAAATCATGTATTTTGCATGTATTAAGTAAAAAAAAACAAAAAACATTTTGCCTTTTGCTTTTATCATGTGGAAAAGACAAAAAAAAATCCTATTCATTGCATAAGTAAATCTTTGTTGCCCTCTGCTGGATATTTATCTTTTTTTCTCACTTTTCTTTGTCACCTGGATGTTAGTGTGTCATTAGAAAATCATCCCACCTTGAATTATTCAGTAATTGATTGTTAAAAGCCAAATTCCAACATACATTTAAATTTGATTAATACAGGCGATATATATATTTGAAAACATTACATTTATCTGTGTTTTCCACGCATGTTCGTCCTTACATCTGGAGAGACAGAACATCAGCTTCATTCACGTATTGCTCCTCTTTCCCCCTCAGGCCCGGCAGTAGGAAATGGTTATGGAGGGAAACCAAACGGTGAGTTACGGCCATTAATCTCTCCAGGATAACTGGCAGAGTAATTGATTACTGTGTGACCCAAGGTATTTGAAACATGATGTTCAGGTTATGGAGGACCGGGCAGCGGCGCCAAGGCAGCTACTAAAGGAGTTGGCGGATGGTCACCCACTGAAAGTGTGTACAAATAAAACTATTTCATTACCAAATGAACAGTGTAGAATATTTCTGGGTTCGTCACATGGATGAATGATCACTTTATTTTGCAGACTATGGCGGTCCCGCTGGTGTACCCAATGGAGCGCTGCCTCATAATGGTAAATCCTCCGTGTGTTCGGTGTTATAGTTTTGACATTAGTGGTTAGCTTTTTTTAATTTGACACCACTTCACACACTTGGTTCTCAGGCTACGGGCCCAATGGCAAAGGTCAGACTACGAAAGGTGCCGGCGATCTGAACGGAAAGGGCCTCAAAGGTGGAGGCGTCTCCCCGGAGGAGCCGGCGGCGACTGCAGCCGCAGTGCCCGTTGCCCCCGGGCCCACCGGCGGTATCGTCGTCATGGTGACGCAAGAGAAGCACCAAAAGCTCCCCTCACCTGTGCCACAAGGAAAAAGCTACAAACAGAAGCCCGTCGTCCCTCAGGCCACACCAGCGCCGACACTTCCTGAGGCCACCGACTCAAATCCTGCTCCTGAAGCCACACCTGAAGCAGAACCTGAACCACAACCAGAACCAGAACCAGAACCTGAACCAGAACCTGCACCTGAACCTGAACCTGCACCGGTCGGCCCGAAGCACAAGAGTCTGAAACCCGCCAAATCTGGACCTGCTCCAGTTGTTCCCCAGACGAATCCAGTGCCAGAGCCTTCCTCACCACTTTCTAAAGGCAAGTACCCTCAACGTGTCCTTTAAATGTTTACACTGTCACCGTTGATGCATAACGGGCTCATCGGGAAAGGTCAGATAATCCTGATGACTGGCGTTGGAATGTACGGCCTCTAGGTTATGTGAGCGGAGGCGCGGTGCCGGTGCAGACCACTGCAGCGGCAAACACTGATTTTGGGCTAGACGTCACCGGTGAGGGAGAAACTCCCCCACAAAGCACCCAGGCTCCTCCTGAAACGGGGGCAGCTAAAAGTAAGACGAAGCCCACCCCGGGAGAGACGGCGTGGGCGACTGTGGGTGAACCTGAGGTTGAACCAGAGGAAGAAAACGTCAGGAGTTTACCTGAGGCCAAGCCCGACAGGCTCACAGGCAAAGGCCTCCCCGCAGGGCAAACCGGGGCCGATGGTAAAATGAAACTTTGATTTGGGTTTGCTTTGGTCTTGGTTTGTTCCTTTGCACTGGACTGCATGTTGACTGATGGGTGTTAACAGATTCCCGTGTGTCCTAACAAGAAGTCTTTTTGCAGAAATGGTTGCATCTTGATTTATGATTCTAGAATTCTAATAGTCTGCCTCACGGTTGTTGTTGTTGTCGTCGTCGTGGTTTTATTGGGCCGAGCACATACGTAGAAATCACTGTTGCATGTTCCTGTTGATCTTTCCTTGTGCCTGCATTTGTTTACCTTTTCATTTCATTGTTGAATTCGTCATTCTACCGTTTTCATATTTATTTTAAGAAATGTATCCCCTGATAGAGTGAAGTGTGGGTGCAGTGCTCAAACCTGCCAGATGAAGTTAAAACAAGTATAAAAGAAAAAAACAACAACATTTAAACACACAGCTTCTAGATTTATAGGGTTTAGGGAATTCATGTATTTATGTATTACGTTCTTGTTGCCTTTCTTCTGCTGTTTCTCTAAACATTCATCCATGGGAGGAGATAAGAAATGTTCCCAAAATATCAAAAAGTTGCTCCAATGAAAGAAGTAATAATCAGTTTTATATTACTAGACTAAAAGTGTGTGACTTCACTGTGTGATCAGCCTCGTCTTTCCGTAGATTCAGTGCATGAGTTGACTTGAATGTTTCATTTGATGACTAAAGACGACGCTGCATGAGTTCAAACTAACGACTGATTCCCCAGGAAGTCCTGACTTTACATTATCTGCATTTCAGATCACGGAGGAGCTTCAGTTTCTAAGGGACAGGGTGTCAAAAATGGTAAATAGTTCTCCCCTTTTCTCTCAAGAAATAATTAGAACTTTAAGTCTTGCTATTATTATTATTATTATTATTATTATTATTATTATTATCATCATCATCATCATCATCATCATCATCATCATCATCATCATCATCATCATCATCATCATCATCATCATCATCATCATCATCATCATCATCATCATCATCATCATCATCATTATTATTATTATTTTCATTAGGGTTAGGGTTAGGGTTCCAATGTATATTCTTTTACGTTTTTTTCGTAGCATTTTTTTTTTTCTTCAAAATTGTACTTTATATTCTTTGTGTTTTAGGCTGTGGACCATCAGGAGTACCGAATGGACAATGGGTGAAAATACCACGACCTGGTAAACTGAGTTTTACAGTTCAAACTGTTTTTTTTTAATGACATTGTAGATTCTATTAATGAATTGTCTTTGCGTGATGAATTATTGAATTATATCTTTGCTGGACGCAATTTCCAAATAGAAATTGCCCCTATAATACAAACTAAAAAAACAATCGTTGTTGTTGTTTCAGGTTATAATGGAGCAGCTGGATCGTCCGCAGGCACAAATACTAAAGGTGCTTTTTTGGGGGAATTTTAATGAGGATCAGGTGAAACATGTTTGTAAGAAAAACCAACAGCAACCTCACATTGCCTGATTCTGAAAGGTGTCATAAACAACCAAGGCTGTAAATAGTTTGCATGTATTTATTCTGTATTCCTAACAGAATAAACTGACACTCAGTTTGTAGGTACATTTGGTTTGGAGGTGATTCCTTGTTGTGGGGGAAGATTCTGGATTTGGGCACTGACACTTTAAAAAAAAAACTGTTTAATATGAAGACAGTGGCAAAGAATAGCTCATAGAGTTCTGAAAACTCCATGAACATCATGAGTGATGAAGAATCTATTTTACTGAAGCTCACGGTTGATGTTATCTTGTCGTTTGTTGTTTGTTTTCCAGGTTATAACGGAGGCGCTGCAGCGTCGGCTGGCACAAACACAAAGGGTACATGTTGTTTCTGGTGTTTCTGCAAAAGGCAATCAGTCGCTTTTTGGTTATTTATTGTGAAATATGAAATCTTTAAATTAATTTTACATATGTGAACTTGATATTGTCCGTTGTTAATTTTATTTCAGGTTATAATGGAGGTGCTGCAGCGTCGGCTGGCACAAACACAAAAGGTACAATGAAAGGTTTATTTATTTACATAGTTTTTGTACTTTTTTAGAATTATGCTATTCATTCTTCACCATTGTATTGTATTTTCCCTACTTGTATTTGTATATTTTTTATTTATTTTGTGTTTGCAGCTGAATTCTTTTCAGCAAATTTTATTTGTAATGCCCAATTACAGATTTCTATTGAAAACTTCCAGACTGTTTAATATGTGACATTGTGATTTTTTTTTTTACGTTATTATTTCAGGTTACAATGGAGGCACTGGTGCATCTGCTGGCACTAATACAAAAGGTTCCTTTTCAAAATCTCATCTTTTAAATTATTAAGATTATATATAGCGAATGACTGGAAAATCACAAATTGCTGACTTCTGTACTTAAAAAAACAAACAAACAACATCTCTGTACAGCGGCTTACCTGATTCTGTGTTGGTGTTTCCTTCTGGAAAACAACAAAAGAATAAACAATTTTCTATTAACATCGTTTTAAAGAATTGTTATTGTAACACTGTCTTTAGTTTGTTTTTGTTTTCTTCATTGCAGGTTATAATGGAGGAGCTGAAGCATCTGCAGGCACAAATACTAAAGGTACCTTTTCAAAAATCACATTCAAGGATTGATGCTGTTTTCAATGAGATGCTTTTCTCAGTGAAATGAATAATGACAGATAAGTGAGGGACATATAAAGGTGCTGATATGTGGCCGTTTATCTAATTTTTCTCAATCATTTCAGGTTATACTGGAGGTGGCGGAGCATCTGCAGGCACAAACACAAAAGGTACCTGCACACCATGACTCTGCTTTTACATCCACATATTAATTAATATTAATTATCTATGTGATATATACATTTCAGGCTATGGAGGTGGAGCTGGCGCTCAAAACGGACATGGTGCTAAACCCAATGGTGAATTTTCTTTACTCTTCTTAATAAAGAACCGAGATAAGACTCATACCTTGATGAATAATAAAATAAAAACTGCTGCCAGCTCAATGTCTAATATCGGAATGATGATTTATTGCACTGTAATACTGCTGACTTGACGAGGAAGCTGTCCTCCTGTTTAGGAAACGGTGCCAGCGCTGGAGGATATCCAAACGGAGGAGGTGTTAAAGCACATAAACCTGGTACTGAGCCCATAAGTACATCGTTCCCTTGTCTTCTTTAAACAAAGTGTCCTTATCGGTTGTTCCACCCATGAAATAATTAATACCGGACTGATTTGTTTGTCCAAAGTCTATCGACCGGGAGGCTACGGCTTCCCTGGACTCAGTCATGGATATGAAGCAGGTGATATTTATGTTTGGAGTAACGTTACAGACGAGCTGCAATATATTTTGCTTTTCACTCTTGAGCAAATTTAAATGTGATTTTAATTGTGTGTTTCTATATGCAGGGCTCGGGTATCCCTACGCAGGACAGCAACCTGGTAAGGAGGTCTCAGTCTTATGAACTGAAGGAGAGATTTATTTGTAGGTAGCATTCTGATCATATTTCTACGTGTACCCAGGTTACGGACAGGGGGCCTATCTCGGAGCCGGATACGGGAATTCATACGGAGGTGAAGCGAAACACTAAATCAAGAGTAGCTCCTCATAGACCTGTGTTGAAGATTTCATTCAAATACAATTTTTGTTTTGGGAAATGCAGGCCTGAGTGAAGCCAGTCAATCCAAACCAGGTAGGATTCCGTGAACCTGTGAGGTATGAGTGCACGACTCAGTGGATTCTGAAGCTCTGAACGCCTCGACATTCAATGTTTTGCAGGGTATGGAAATGGATATGGTGGTGGAGTACAACCAGACTATGCAAGTAAGGTTATTAAATTAAATTTAGAGCATAAACGTCTGTTTCATTTTGGGTTAAACTGAGAAAAAGTTCACATTTGTTCTTTTTATTTCTTCAGGTCTTGGCCAGGGCATTCCAACTGCTGATGGCAAATCAGGTAAATTTAAAGTGACAAACCTGGAAATATTATAGGGAAGGTTATCGTTTATTTAGTATTAACAGACTTTGCTGCGGAGAAGCTTTGACAAGCCGATTTTCTTTTGCGATCTTTGCCATTTTTGAGAAACTATTTATTCGTCATAGCACACAATCCCCAAATCGTATGCACGTTTAGATATGCATGTTGTGTACGTGTTCCAATTATGACCAAAATCCCATCCGCTCTGACTGGTGAGCAATTTATTTCTTTATTTATTTGTAGAAACCGTCGACTGGATCGACAAAATCAGTCCGTGTTCCTCTCGGGATAGTTTGAAACTTAAAGACCATAGAAAACATAATCGGACGTTAGATCAAGGAGACATGAGCGCTAAAAAAACAGTAATATTCTGTCAATGCTATTTTTTTGCAGGAGCCCCCAGAGCGGTTCCTTACAACGGGGCCCCGCTTGTCCCTGCTGGACTGGACGGTGAGACTCCAGACGTGAACTGGATAATGAACACTTGCTTTGACACTTTACACTCCCCGCATGTAGGTACAGCTTGGTTCCATTACTTGCTTCGGCACAGACTGACCCTACAGGACAGTTGGATTTATCCTTCACATTCAAGTTCGGCCTTATTTCTCGGGGCGGGGAGTTCACCGACTCACAGTTTGCATTTAGTCGTCGTGAAGCGCTAATAACAGACAATCTTTTTCTTGCTCTCTTGCAGGAGTGAGTCAGTTTGAGCCTCAACCGGTTGGCTTGACTCTAATGGGCCCCGTGTATGGTGGTATGTTTAACCTTCATTTTAGATCTGAAGGGCTCTTTGCTTTGATGAAAAGTATTATCAAAAAAAAAAAAAAAAAGAAATATGTCTGAATTTGACATCAGAGCTTATTTAACTCGTTCCAGGAATGGGTGGATTACCTTTTGGTGGAATGAGTCCAGAGAAGCCAAACACCAAATATGGTGAGACGCTCGTAAAGAAAACAGCTTGTTGAGTTGATAGCGAGTATCGTTACGCCTCCGTGCTCTTTACTGTCACACTTTAATGTTCAATATTTATGATGGTTCTTACCTTTTGCTCTGTTTCCCCTCGTTCAGGCATTGGTGGTCTGCAGTTTGGGGGACAGCCTCTCAATACAGGAATGAATGGTGCAGGGAAATTCGGTAATTCGGCTGCAAGTGTTTCAATTTTGTTAAAAAAATTTTGGTGCATCGGAACATTGTGCATCAGTGAAGTTGAATATTCTCTATCTAATTCTGTGACTTTGTTCCAGGATACGGCGGCAGCCCCTATGGGCCTGCAGGTGAAGGTCAGTCTGGAAAATATGGTGAGAACAAATCTGCCTGTGTGTGTTGAACCTGAAAAGGAAAAGTCACATTTATATCCTGATATATATATATTTTCTATCAACTCAATACACTTACAGGTGGATTCGGCGCTGGTATCGGAGGAGACCCTGCACCAGGAAAACAGGGTCAGTCTTGAAATGACCTGAGGTCATTGAGGATGATATTTAAAATTTGATGTGCAAATAGCTGATAAAAACCATTTATCTGTCACTGATGCTTCCATCTGGTGAGACGGCCCCTCCCAGATCTGACTGTGAAAAGAGGGTCTCCGACCGTGTTCTATCAGGTTCTCTCTCTCTCTGCCCTCTGCGCTCTCAGGATACGGCGGATTCCCTACCGGCGGGCAGCTTCTCGGCCTCGGCGGCAACGGAAACAGAGCCGGCAAATATGGTGAGAAGCCGGTTCAGATGCTTCCCGTTGTCATTTCCTCGCCACGCACTTAGAAATCTCGCTCACTATCCTTGTTGGCTGCAGCCCTTTCATGATGTGTGTCGCCGTTTCTAGGCTACGGGAGAATTCCCTTTGAAGCTCAACCTGCTGCACTGAGCCCTGAAGTGAAGTCAACAGGACAATATGGCGGTAAGAACATTGAAGTTTGAAGAAGTTTGACTTTTTGAAGAAATGGGCTGATAGATCTTGATCTGGAATCTATTTCTTATTTGTGCCTGCAGGTCTAGCAGGGTCGCCTTATCAGCCAGAGCATCTCGGACTGGGACAGAATGGACAGTTAGCGGGAAAATATGGTGAGATAAATAAATCTAATCATTTTTTTTTTTTTTAAGTTTAAAAAATGACAATTTATTGAGTGATTGAATGTGACTTGTCAAATCTATGGTAAGGTGGAGCTGAAGGTCCGTATGCACCACAGACTCTTGGCCTTGGCGGTCAAGCAAAATCTTCAGGAGGATATGGTACAGGATATTTCTTTTTTTATTTATTTGCAAGTTTCACACGTTTTACATGTTTACGTAAAGCATTCCCGCCATTATCGCAACAGGTAACCAGGGAGTTTATGAGCCTCAACCTCCCGAATTTGCACCTGAAGGTATTTTAAAACGTCCTCTCTTGTTGTTGTTGCTACTTGTGTTTGCATTAATCCTGATAATAAACTGTACCCCGTGTCTCTTCCCGGCTTCATCAGACCCGGCAGGACTGCCGTATGAACCTCTGCCTGTGCAGCCGGATTCAGCAGGAACTTCCTACGGTGTGTCACTGGAAGACGCCGCCGTCGGAGAGGTTTTCTTAAGGATTGAAAGAAATGACCCCGAACCGTCATTCCGATTCAACCTGTGTTTCTTCCGACAGTGAAAGGAGAGGTGTCGACCCCGGCGCTGACCCCTGGAGGCGACCAGGTGCCTACTGATACATATGGTGAGTCTAAATCTACACGACCGTGTCCTGTGGCCCGGCTGCTGTCAAGTAAATGTTCAAAACCGTTTTCCCTCGCTTTCAGAAAATGTGGGATACATAAATGGACGCGTGCAGCCAGAAGGTGATGAAAGTGACCTATAGGACGAAGAAAACCAAAAAGATCCATTGTTGTGCCTCACGACGGTTCCTTCCTCCTTGATAGTTGCGTCGTTCCCGCCGGCCCCCACCCCCGGCCCCACCCTGCCCTACCCCTCCGCCCACGTGGAGTCGTCCTTCGCGCCCGACCTGCCGCCCGAAGCCGACGTCCGGGACCTGCCGGACCCGGAGGGCACGGCCGGCCTCGTCCCGGACTCGGCACCGGCCACGGAGACGCAGGGCGGCGCCGAGGAGCCCGACGACCTGGTCCAGCAGCAGATGCCCCGTCAGCTACACATCCAGCAGCACCTCAAACTGCATTTTCACCCACAAGGTGAGTCCCGGGGCGAGTTAAAGGGCCACTGGCGTACCCCCAGGTGGCAGTGTCGAGTCACTTCAACTTACTATTATTTTAACTCATATTGGTTGAAAATGAACCAAAATAGGATTTGCTGAATAATTTAACAGCACATTGTTGCAGTGGGTTTGTCATGAATTCACTCCAGAATCGTGATTTTTTTATTTTGTCTTTAACTACATGCCATTTGCATCATGTATTAAATACTATTTGCATTCATTATGCTTATTGTTTATTTAGCCCTGCACTATCTTTAGTCCTTTACTTAACTTCCAAAGTGACGCCTAAATATTTAAACCATCAAAATATCAGGGACTAAAAAAAAATAATTTGCATGTTTCTTTTCTTTTAAGGAGCCAAAAATAACAAATATGATCTGAATGGCTTTTTTGGCAACAGTGGCTATCAGGGTAAGAACTGACTTTTATTTTTTTTCCAATACACTGTGTTTTTCTTCAACAGTCCTGCTTAATTCTGCATATTTTTTATTTCCTTCACAGGTTAAATCGGCTGACAGCAACACATATCCTCCCTTTTATGTTTGGTAGTGTCCTGATTGTATGTGATTTCTATCCTCCTGTGTCCATTAGTATCGTAGCCATATTTTTGTGGTTGTAAGTATGAGATGAAACATTTCAACATTTTTCAGTTTTATTGTAAATTTTCAGGCATCATTTGTTGCTCTGCACTTCCTGTTTACTATACACAAAGACAATGTTGGAAAAAACCGTCATTTGTCTGCTGCATATGGTCAGTATTTGTTTCTTTTTTTTTTTTGTTAATAAAAATCTGTCAGTTTTGTTAGAACATCAATATATTTCTGCCAAAAAAAAAAAATCATTCATTGTATTTATTTTCCATGGGAGAGGGTTTTTCTATGACTTGTTGCAATAATAAGTTGATTATTGTACAGTATTTGATTGAATAAAACCATTTAATAATCCCAGGAGTGGGATATGTTTGTCTTCTCACCAGTGCATGTTTTACTACATTGTCACAAAATAAAAACAACACTTTATTCTAAATGCGTGTACAGGATAAGGAGTTATAAGTGTCATGTGTAAAAACAACTCTCTACTCACATGGCGTCACACTTAAATATGCATACAGTCTCCAGAAAGGGAAACCCTTCAGTTGTACTACATGAACAGTGAAGTTCAGGTATGAGCTCGTTATAAAGCCACAACCAGGCAGAGCTGCAGCCTTGCACATGGCTTTTTTTTTTTGAGGATTACCCCAGCTTAGCTATTAAAGCTGCTCTCTGATTGGCCCCACTAAAAGCATGCCACTTGGCCAGCTCAACAGGTTGCTTACTTGGAATTACACCTGTCCGACGATGGCTTCAGGGACCACCGCTTCCAGCTCATGATGGTGACCGGGGGTCCTGAGTATCATGGCCTCTCCTAGGATGTGAGTGGCGAGGAACATGGACTGATTTTCTTTCTTTCTTTTTTTTTTTTTTTGATTGTAAATGTGAGGCCTCCGGCTGCCGGACGTTGCGATGGTGCTTTACAAAGGACCCCGGCTCTTGGAGTTCGCCAAGACTCCTTCTCACCTCCAGTTCAATAGATTTGTGCTGACGGGTTACCGGCCAGTGTCCACAGCACAGGAGTGCCTCAGGAGCCTCTTCTACATGCACAATGAGCTGGGGAACATTTACACCCACGGTGAGTTAATAAACTGACTTTGTGCTTCATTTGCATTCACTTACACTCCCGTCAGGGGTTTTCCTGAGAATTGAAGATTAAAATAATTTACTAACAGCCCCACCCCTACCCGAGCACACGTGACGGATATATGTGCAAAACAGGCCGCACATGTTTAAAACTCTCACTTGTGGTCAGTCACAAGTCCACTTGACGAGGGTGTGTAATGAGGATATGGGGCATTAGCTGTAATCTGCCCTGGGAATCCCAGTCCTGGAAATATCCAATGGATAACTAGGTCTTTAGAGGTGACAGACACCTTTCAGCTGAACGCCTTCATGTATGTTGAGCAATGCATTTCAGAAAAACTTTTTTTTTTTTTTTTTTAACTTTGTATTTCTAGTGTTTGTTCATATTTCCAGCTTTTTGTGCAGGTTTTACAACGTTGACATTAACTACGACGTGAAACTTAACCGGGGAGCTAAAAACCGCTACGGCCTTGAACCTCCAAAAGCATCTTCTTCTTGACGCCTCCATTTCCTGCGACAGCATAAGTTCATTAAGACGGAAGCAGATAATAAGGGGAAGTGAAGGGTATTGGAATTCAGGGTGGCGCTGAGGCGTCTCTGCATGGAGACATTCGCTTTGTCATAAACCAGAGGGGAATTCAATAGGGATCAACATCGGTCAGCGTTTGTGCAAACATAGAATTATACACCGATTTCCTCCATTAATCCCACTTTACTCTTCCCCGTCACCTCTTATCTTGTTCTTCCTCTTTTGGCTTCTCTTTTTTCTCCTGTCAGGCATTCCTTTCTTCCTCTTCTTGGTGCTGCTGCCTCTCAGTATCCCGTGGTGGGAGGTGGACAACATTTGGATATGCATTATCCACTACCTGGCCTGCCTCAGTCCCACCGTCGGCTCGGTGGCCTACCACGTGTTCATGAACCACGTGGGAGGAGAACACGTGTACGACACCTTGCTGTCCCTGGACATGTTTGGGGTCTGCCTAGTGAACACCCTGGGTAAATTGCAGAACTTAAACTCCTCTGTCCCTGCATGTTATGCACAGAAATCAGAAGTCCCAAGTGTCTTTTTTTAATCCTCCGTGACCGCGTGCAGGTCATGTGAGGAGTTTTTGAGAAATCCACTGAATCAGTCAATAAATAAAATTGTACAGAATCCAGGGTATAAAAAACAATCATTGACATTAAAGTAGCAGTCAGGTTGCCTTCATTGTTCACTTATACTTAATGTTAACCTGAACGTAGCGCCATACATCACGCCGACATTTTTCAATTTTAATCACAAGAGTGAGATTTTAAAGTTACCACTGGTGTCAAGTTACGCTACGGACATATGCTATGTGTAACCGCAAGACTATAAAATATAAAAGCTCTGAGATATTGAGAAAGTAATCTGTATAAATCGGCACATTATGTCACACTAAGCTAATTCCATAATTAGCTGATTTCAAGTTTTACACAATTTTCCAATCCGGAACACAAAAAAACCTATCAAACGCTCACAGCATTAACGGAACGCGCGTCCTTTCCTCTCCAGGCGCCCTCCCCATCATCTACATTACCCTTCTTTGCTATCCAGCCGTGCAGCAAACTGCCATGCTGACCTACATCGTGCTGTCGGCCTACGGGATCTACTGTGCCACCACGGCCCGCACCAACGTCCTGCGCCTGCGGGCCTTCGTCTGGCAGGCCCTGTTCCGCTTCAGCCTCTTCCTGTTCCGGGTGTACGGCAGCGGCGTGGGCAGCCCGCGCTCCCTGCGCCTCTTCGTCACCATGGACTCCCTGGCGGTGGCGGGCGGACTGGTCAACATCGTCCAGATCCCCGAGCGCTTCAGCCCCGGCCTGTTCGACAACTGGGGCAACAGCCACCAGATCATGCACGTCATGGTCATCTGCTCCATTCTCTACCTGCACTGGGGCACACTGGAGGATTTAGCCTGGATTAAGAATTACCAGTGTCCCACCGAGTGACGCGTCCCCCCCCCCCACGACACTCCGCACTGACAAGGCACGAGATTTAGCGAAAGTACGAGGAGAGGAAGTCGCTTTATGCACTTTAGTCCTTTAGCTGCTGAAATTCTCTCCACAAGGGAAGTTTATAATTTGAGATTTGCCAGAGAAGAATAAGACGAACCTGCAGTGTTGTAACTGCGGAGCTCAAATGAACGCGGTGTTGAAATGAAGGTCCTGAGCATACTTGATTTATCGTGTGATAATATGCAGTAGTATTTGGGTGATATCGCCCACGGAAAACATAGCTTATGAACTGGAAATATTTATCCCGGGTGCAATAAATTATATATTTTTATATCTTGGTCTGACCTGTCGTTATTTGAAGAAACTATACCCTCCCTCCTCGCACTTTATTTAAGATGATGTGCAAGAGTGTGCACAAATGTGTGTGTCTGGTCAAGAGTAAAGTCAATTACTGCTGACGTGGCAAAATCAAACACACGCTGTTGTATGCTTCTATTTATTTGCAATAAATGTAAGTTGTATTTACACCTGGGGGAAAAAAAAGAACTAATAATTTTTCTATTGCTAAATGTCACCCATTTCATGTTTTCATCTGTATTTGGCAGCAGAGTTTACATTCTTCTCCAGAGTACTGTTGAATCAACAACGGTCATCTTCAACCCAAAAAGCAACAAAGCACTGAAATAACACATCAAATTAATTGAAATTATGGCCACTTCAAAAAAATCGGGTGCAAATATACGATTTGAATTAGACGTGTGTGTTACAGAAGTAGAATTCCTCGTTTGTGACACAGCAGCTTTTTGTTTTGTTTTGTTCCCCCCCCCCCCTCCCCCCTTGTTGCGACACACCGAATCAATGCATCCTTGTGTTATTTGTAACGCACGGCCGGCCTCTCCCCTCTTCGTCTCTCCCGCCGAGAGCGATCCGGTCCGGTTTGTGTGGATCAGTCGTCGTCCGAGCTGCTCTCGTCCTCGGGCTCCGAGAGGTCGGCGATGGGGAAGCGCAGGATGGCGGCGACTCCACTCAGCTGAGTCAGCTCTGAGGAGACAGGCGGGGGTAAGTCCATACATGTCAGTGAAGCCCAGTGGAACTGAGCAGGATGAGTAAGACTGGAGACTAAATTATCTTTACTTGTTTTTTGGTTTTTTTTTTTTATATAGAGAACGACACTTTGTTTTTAAGAAAACTTTGAAAATATGTACAACGTCAACACAAACAATGTTTTATTCATGCTTACTTGAGCAAAACACAGCGAGATGCTAAAACGCCATTTGAAGGATTCTGCAGCATTGAACATGCATGTAAACCCTCAATATACCCCCCCCGCCTCCTATCAATTCATTAATTTTAATTTTCTACTTTTCTATTATTCATCTATTTTCTATATTTATTATGATCGTTATGTAAGATAGAGCTGACTGTGTGCAGTGCATTATAGAGGTTATTCATTTTAAACTGTCACAACAACTAAGACAACATGACAAAAGAGTGACTAAGACAAAATGGGGAAGTATAAAAATATGAACAATCACTTTAAAAAATAAAAAAGTAACAAATATCCCTGGATCCCGAAGAAGACGCTGAGATTTTCTTGAATAAATCGTCAAAAAAAAAAAATGCTTGTATTCGACTCAAAGTTCTTCATAACTTACGTTCACCCGACACATGAAGACTGGAGAAGATCCTACATGGAGAAAAGAGGGAGAACTCATCAGCTGGAGGATAAATAACCTTTAATCACACCAATTATTAAATGACTCTTTATTTGCAAAATGGCAAATTCTTCATTCAATCTTCAACTTGTGAAGTCAAACAACCCTTGTATGTACGTACATCAGTATTTAGATATTTTTCAAGTGTCTATTCTTATTTATTTATTTATTTACTGGCAGTGTTTTCATCCTCACCTGACATTGCCGCCGTTGTCCCTCACGTTGTCCACCAAGCGAACGTAACGAGCCCTCGTCGGGACGTCCTGATGCCTGGAACAAAGGCGTCACACGTGAACCACGGGAACAACAACAACAACACCGTGTCTGAAAACAAACATCTGCTTGAAGTCTTTCCCAACCGGACGAGACGGACGTCTCGTACCTGAACAACTTGTCGCTGATCAGCAGGGTGTCGACGGCGAGGACGTCGACCGCTTTCTCCACGTGGGCCACTCTGTGGAGACACAAGAGGACGGAGGTTGTCGATGGCCACCGCGCCTCACAGGAAGCCCCCGTTGTTGTGTACGACCGTCGCTCACCCGTAGAAGGCCCTGTCGGGCTCGTGCTGGAGCATTTTGTAGAAGTCTTCCAGGGCTTTCACCTCCCCCGCCGCCTGACAGTTACACGTAAAGGCATGACGGCCCATAGTTTAGAACTCTGCTGGCATTTTAATTTGTAAACAGGATGACTGATTAAAGCTGAGAAATGACAGAACTGCCCGTCACCTTTGTGTCAGAAAGCCGGCTTGTCACACTGGGATCACTAAGGATTTCTGGAAGACAAGAAGCGACTCGGTGAGTCTCCTCCTCAGGGCGAGATGAAACGCTTTCCATTCTCCACGCATCCAGCAGCTCCTACCTTTGAGGGAATATTTATGACCTGATGAGGAGTGAACCAGCATGAACTTGGGTCGATTCTCCAGCAGCAGCTTGTTGTCCTGTCGCACCGCCTCCTTGTAGAGGTAGGTGATAAACTGGTCCTTGACAAACCCCGGGCTGCCCACCAGCACACACTTCACCACTGGGAAAGAGAAATTACGAGACGGATAAACAGATGTACTCGGGAGAAAACCAGCCCACGAGACGGCTTTGTTGGAAAAAAAAACAAAAACCAAAAGAAACATACTAAATGAGCACTAATTCAGTCATAAAGGATAATAGTGAAACCTGGGATGCTGCTTTAACATCAAAACGATGAGGATGACAACATGATGAAGGCTGCAGAAATCCTTAAATAGTGCTTAAACACACTGTGGTAGGAAGAATATCAGAATCCACTACATAAATCTCAGGTTGTTCATGACAGATGTTGCAAATGAGAAAATTTTTAGGGTGGAATTGCACGAGTTTGTTCAATTTTGTGTGTAAGACTAAAAATGATGACCATAAAAAAGACAACGGTTTATAGCAACGATACAAGTGGAGCATGAACCTTTAAAAAAAAAAACAGAACCAAGTGAGGGAAAGAGGAACACAATCTAAGCGTGCACGTCAGCCCTACCGTCAAAATTAATGTGGCGAAGAATCGCCTGCATCACAGCCTCGTAGAATCTCTCCAACGCCTGCAAACAGAAGCTCGCATGAGAACGTGGCCATCCTGCTGCATGACGACATTCAACGTGTAACTTTGTTCAGTAATGAAACTGCCTTTTTCCCTTAAAACATTCAGACTTTACAGGGAAAAAAAGAAAATATATAAGGGCACAATGTGACCTGATTCCAACAATAAAGTGCCACAAATGGACCAATTTAAAGTGATGAGAGGAAGAACCCACAGTGATTTACCTTCTCGTGTTGAGTGCAGCTTCCCCTTCTCTTGCGAGGAATAGTAACTTCTACTTTAGCGCGAAGCAGCGTCATTGCTGGGGTCACCAGCACCAGGTTGGCCAGACCCTCCTGCATCACCACGGCGGCCACGTCTGCTTTCTGTGCCGCATCACATGCCTGCTCTAAAAAAAAAAAAAAGAAAGAAAGAAAGAAATTGGACCTGAAACTAAATGAATGAACGTCAGCTCGATTCACCAATAAAGAAAAATTCAACAATGTTCTGCTGTGGGTTTTTTTTAAAGCATTGCATACCGATGCGATCCAGCACCACGCTGTCCCAGTTCTTCTTAGCGAGAGTGAACTTTCTGTTGAGTTCAAGCTCAATAGTGTGGTAAGCACCCATCTGAAAAGAAAAACAAAAAAACAACAACAAAAGAAAAATACCAAATTAAGCACTTTTGGTCAAATCGTGCTTATCGAGCTACCGAGATGTAGACCAATTAGAAATCCCAGACCTTGACGTACTGGTTCTCCTCGAGGTTGGTGCCCTTCACTCTCAGCCGGCAGGCCTGGGAGTCGAAGTCGATGGTCTCCACACATAATGTCAAAGTCGTCCGAACTCTCGAGCTGCCGACGCTCCCTGTCGTTGACTCTGTCTGCACTTTCCTGCAGGAACGAGGGGCAGCGGCTTCACTTTAGACTCTCTGTCACTTTGACTTACTGACAGAAAGACGGCAAACCCGGTTGGAAACAGTGAAATAGTAAAGATGGTGCTGTCTTATATAATAGTGCCGTGATGTCTGTGTGGAACACATTCAATGTATTTCATATAGAAACATCCAACAGATCTGAAGCGGCTTTTATAAAAATGGCTGTTACACCTCAATGAGTGGTGGTGAGGAGTACAATGTGATCATCATCAGCTAAATAAACATTGAAGCACTGCTTATTTAAAAGAAATAGACCCATAATCGTGCCTCATTGCAAATAAATTCACAAGCTCAACTCACATCTCTAAGAACTGGGGGGGGCTTGTAGCTTGAGCTTATGTGCTTGGGATTTTGTTACATACCTGATTGTGGAAGCCCTCAAGCTGTCCCCCACCTGCAGCAGGTTGTAGGTGTGCCACATGTCCTCCGCCTCCTCCGGCATCAGGGTCACCTGCCTGGAGGGAGAGATCACGATCCATCACACGCAGACCCGGACACACAGGGTGCTGCAGGATTCCCACGCCACTTTGTCTCATACTTTTATACATAGCTGATGTAGCAAATGATACATCTAAGGACTGTAATAGTGTGTATATTTAGATAGCTTTATTAATGGCCTGAACTAAATATTATTTAATTATTGTCCTTCATCCAGACCTGCGACGTTGGTTTACCACCACCTGGTAAAGCATTGTGAATTGCCTGCATGAATAGTGTTAAAGAAATAAATCGGCCTTTTAAAACAGTAAGAAGCTGCTACCAAAACGTTAAAAGCCTTTCTAAAAAACAAAATCCTGTTTAATTTCTCATTATAACTGAAATTGGGGGAAAAAGTGGGATTTAGTTCAAATAGTATTGTAATATATAACATATCCATGGCAAATTAACTTTTTCATCAACCTCAAGCGTAGACAAGCTTCCAGATCGTTATTTATCGGTAATAACCGAGGAGACGGTGATAAACATGGAATTACACATGTGAGGTCTGTTTTGTTTACTTTGTCATGCAGCTGGAGTGTGTGTGGCACAAGTCTGCGAGCTTTTTGTTGCATGTGTTTACGCGTATGGACAACAAAATGGTCCCCGTCAATATAAATCGGAATGATTTCCAAACTGACGCGTCTGAAAGTGAATTATGTCCAGTCGTCGGCAGTGATCGCGTTGACACATGGACAAGTCGGAGAGAAAATAGCATGCTGGTTAGCTGACGAAGCTTAGCCGCCGCGCCTCACTCACCCGGCGTAATCTTTCTCAATGTCTTTATGGAGCAACTTCATGATCGAACCCTTGTGTGGCACAAATAGTCTCACTGGTGTCAAACCGACAGGTTTGTCCGAGTTTGAGTCATGTTTTTCTTTCTCTTGTTTCTTTGTTCAACCTGTCAGTGAATGTGGCTGAGCCATCTCGTCTCACTTCAGAATGAATCACTCCGCGGTGCGTGACGCGTTTGGCCGGGCGCGGGGACATTGCGTCATGCGATCGTGCGTCGTCGATCCCATCCCAACTTGGTCACTTCCGTGGGTGTCGCTTTTACTGCGCAACAAACACAAAAGCCGCACAAAACTGAAATACCGCACAAGCATCGACAAGCGTAGTCCGATTCGGTTTGTTTCGCAACACCGACGATCCACAGCGGGGAAAGTGGCGCGCCTATCCTTAAAGTAGCCTCATTTTGTTCTACATTGTAGTTTGAGATAAGTAAATAATGAGTGATGCTGGCAACGGCCAATCCGGGACAAGAACGGATGCCCGAAGGCCCGCCTACTTAAGAAAGTAGCCAATCAGGGCTCGATAGCGATCATCCCACTTCCGTTCACCTCGCTTTGAGCTAACGCTCGCCTAGCCTTTTTTTTTGTCGATGGCATGGTGCTAGTAGCCGCGGCAGAAACACCGCCGTCACGAGAAAAGCAAATCCTTCAGGGCGAATTCGGACATCCGGTGAAAACCAGTAGTCTAATGTAGATTTCTAAAGTCCATTTTTAACAGTCCAATACCCGACCTCAGATTTTGAGGTTGCTAATTCAGCGCCAAGGTTAGCGAGCTCGCGGGCTAACGATAGCCGATTAACGCTAAACTAGTGGGGCTAACGGTAACTCGGTGTCCTACACACGGCTTTTATCCGGACAAGTTTTAAAACAAAAGAAACGACCGCATTTGGAAAATAGCATGGCAGAAGCCGACAAGCTGAACATCGACTCTATCATACAACGTCTGCTGGAAGGTAGGACTCGGTATTCCGCCTGATATGTATTCACAGCGGGTAGCCATTTTAGCTAACGGGGGGCTAGACAACGATAGCCGCCACAGATTCGCTTCATCTGTCGCTTCATGCAAACGAAGCGCAACACTTCTCGTCCGTTGCTCGTTGTCTGCAGCATCCAAAGTGTGACTCGATTACAATATGTGCCTGTAATGTTTTAAGTGTGTACTCTGAAGTGTATTACTAAAGGAGTTTTCTCAATATAAGCGGTGACGAGAACGACCCATCGCAGCTTTGCACGGACGAATTGACCACAATGTTACTGTTAAAAGTAAAGGCATCGGCGTTATGCATTAAGTTGAGGTTTTATAGTCGAATTCAAAAGAAATTCTCGTCAACCCGCTTCTTAAATGCAACATGACAAATTGTAAGCCTAAAACTCCAGTCAAAAGGCTGCAGTTATTGTAATAAATACACTTTTGACCCCCTTATTATTGTTTATACCTATTGGATGTTCTAAGCAATATTTCTATCATAAGCAAGTCTTCTTGGTTGTCTGCACGTTTTTACAAAACTGAGGAGCTCCACAGTTCTCTTTATTTTTAGCTGTAGCAAGTAAATCATGTTGTGACCAAATGTCTTGTGATTTGTGATCGTAACCAAGCTTTTTGCTATGAAACGCAATCTCAAGGATTATTCGTTACCGGAACATCTTTAATATTTCACACCAAATTGCGTGTACTGGTCGTGGTTCCGCAGAAGGAGAATCGGTAGATGAATAAACCGTGTGCACATGTCCGTGGTTTAGGTTGACATCTAAAATGTTTTAACGACACTGTTTACAGCTCTTGTTTACAGCTCTTTTTTTGTTTTTTTCGTCTTCGCTACAGTGAAAGGCTCCAGACCTGGCAAAAATGTTCAGCTGACAGAGAATGAAATCCGTGGTCTCTGCCTCAAATCCCGGGAGATCTTCCTCAGCCAGCCAATCCTGCTCGAACTTGAGGCGCCCCTCAAGATTTGTGGTGAGGCTTAGTTGTGTTCTTTAGCGCCAAGGGAATTCGCAAGTGTGGTCGCACAGCATTTTCAGACTCTCGATGGCTTGTTGTGGCTTAGAGTGCTGGACTAATAAGAGGAGGCTTACACTGACATAATGTTGTGTTTTCACATGACCAAACGCTGTGGGCTTTCTGAATCACAGGCCATTGGAAGCAGACTGTCTTTACAAACAACACGTGAACTGAAACGTTTTAGTACAGAATACAGCGTGTGCTCTGACCTTGCCACACAAAGAACTGAATTGACAAGCTGATAATAACTTGTCAGTACTGTAATCTTTTGGACTGCAAGCTTCTCAAACGTGTCCTATGTTACATTTCTGATTGAACTTAATTCCAAAGAAAACCCAAAAAACCCAGCATTTTAGATTTCAAGGTCTTTCAGGTTTCCTCCCCTTTAGGGATGAAGAGCATCAGCTATCTTAAAACACAAACTATGAAACAACACTTGTAGGAACGGTGTTCCTCTCAAAGAACACATGACCACTCATAGTCTCAAATGTTTTGGCCAATATCCACAATGCCAAGTGTTGTTGTACCTCTATTCCAGCCACTGAGCCTTTGTTGTACTCGTACACACAACATGAAAATCATACCTTTGACCAACATTTCCCGTTTCTCCTCTCTCCAGGTGATGTTCATGGACAGTACTATGATCTGCTGAGGCTGTTTGAATATGGGGGCTTCCCACCAGAGAGCAACTACCTGTTCCTGGGAGATTATGTAGACCGAGGCAAGCAGTCCCTGGAAACCATCTGCCTGTTGCTGGCCTACAAGATCAAATATCCAGAAAACTTTTTTCTGCTGAGGGGAAACCATGAGTGCGCCTCCATTAACAGAATATACGGCTTCTATGATGAGTGTAAGTCTTTTCTCACACCACACTGATTCAGATGTTGAGGCTAACGGTTCACTGTCAGTAGTGACAATAGTACGAATAGTGTACAAATAAACATGTTTTAACTGATAAGGGAGGAATTGATGTGCATTGCTTGGATTAAGATCAACCTTTTTTGTCTTCTCTATTCCCAAGAAATGTCTCTTCTGTCGTAACCTTGAAGTAATCTCCATATATTCTTTAAAGATATTTAAGCAGAAAGTGATCCGCTGATACACCTGTTTCTCTGGATGTGGTGTTTTCATCCAATCTACAGTAGGCGACAAACAATGAAAATAGTGCTTTTAACAAGTGTTTAGTCTGCTCTCCATGTGAGAAGGTTCACAGAGTATCAAAGTGAAGTGTTGAGCAAAGGTTTACAAGTCAGATGTTCCTATCTGCTTCTGCTAGCAGTCTGCTGGCTTTCTGTTTTTATTATCAAGCAAAAATGTGTCCTTCACTTTGAAAAGAGATCATGAATCACCAATTCCAGCAGGCTCACTGAAGCAATGCCCACAACATTTTCAAGTACACTGTGAGTTTCAGTCCTTTCAAACCTGACAGTGAAACTAATCCAGCAATAAAAGTACACGTAATAACCTGTCAGTCCACCGAACCACAGGCTGCAATAAAACTGTATTAGTAATGATTGAAGGCTACTTCTAATCTGATGCAGTCCACACAAATGATTTTATACCCTTAAAGATTAGATTGTGAGTTTTTTTTTTTTTCGTGTTTCCCACAGGTAAGAGGCGATACAACATAAAGCTGTGGAAGACATTCACTGACTGCTTCAACTGTTTGCCAGTCGCAGCCATTGTTGATGAGAAGATCTTCTGTTGCCATGGAGGTATCCTCGTCAAATCCTTCATTCCGGCCCCTCTCCACAGTGTGCATGCTAACCTTCCTCTGTTCTGTTGTCCGTGTCAACATGACGGTCGAATGTGTGCGGGTCTGCACTGTGTGACTAAACCTACCTGCACTTTCTATTCATAGACACGGCTGTAGATAAACAGGTCAACTTTAGGTTTCTGTGCCCACACTACTAAAAAAAAAGGGGGGGGAAAGTGTTGCAATCAGTTACTCAGAACACATACAGGAAAAGAGACGTAGAGTTTTAACACCTGCTGAGGTGGACTCGACTAAACCAGGAAAGAACTAGATCATCAGAAGAGTTCAGAGTACAGACGCCAGCAGTCCGTTGCAGCTATCTCGTGCCTTTGAGCGCCACCATGCAAATAAATATAAACAGGCGCTGATAATGATGAGGGTAAATTCCACCTTCTGCTTCACAGGTTTATTGTTACATAACACACGGCCATGATATTGCTTGTTTGCCAGAGTTATTCAATTGTTTGGCGCAATAAAGTCTCGTATCTTCTTTTTCCACACATGCACATCTCAGTTGTCATGTCGAAAGCTAGTTTATTTTTAATTGTTTAAATAAGCTTCAGAATTTGGGGATAAAATGGACGCAGCTGAGATGTTGGATTCGTGGCTTTGTGAAATTGACCCGGCCCGTCTTGTCCTCCTCCAGGCCTGTCCCCGGACCTCCAGTCTATGGAGCAGGTGCGAAGGGTGATGCGCCCCACTGACGTGCCTGACCAGGGCCTCCTCTGCGACCTGCTGTGGGCGGATCCAGACAAAGACGTGCTGGGCTGGGGAGAGAACGACCGCGGCGTCTCCTTCACGTTCGGCGCCGACGTGGTCACGAAGTTCCTCCACAAACATGACATGGACCTCATTTGTCGAGCCCATCAGGTCAGTACAAGTAGAGGCCGTTTGTGAGGTCAGGGGAATTAAGGTCGTATTAACGAATTACTTAATTTATTAAAAAAAACAAACGTGGGAGAACGGGAACATAATTCATTGTTACAGGACAGTAGTTGATGTCCACTGGTAGAATTCTTCCCTGCCAGGTCAGGAGGCCACCGTTTGATTCCCGGGCAAGGCAATAATTATTTTCCCGATTTTGCATTTTGTATATTATAGTTTTACCTATTTGTTTTTTGTATTGTTTATGTTGTGGTTTTCTAATTTACATATTTTTTTGGCCTATTTTGGCGAACAGTTGCTGCATTTCACTGCCACACTTGACAACTGAAATGGGATCCTTCAATTAAAATTGAGCTTTTAATCATTTAAAACTGAGAACTGAAGAAAAAAAGTCTTTAAAATGAACAAAACATATTTATTTGAATTCTTGAAAAGAAATGTTGCGTTGAATTCAAACCCCGCCGACCGTGTGAGAGGCGAGAATTGTTCTCTATAGAATTTTCCCTCCAATGAAGGAAAACAACATGAAGAGAGGAGAGATAATAATATAGCATCTATCTATGGTGGTGTATTTGTGTGCCGTGGTTTAATGCTGTTGCATATTTCAACAAACGCCGTGCAGAAGTGCTGCAGGTGGAAGTACTTTAATAGCAGCTGCAGCAAAGTGGAACCAGCAGGGAATCATTAACCCTTCAGCACATTTTGGTTTCTGCACAGCTTGGTAGCAACAGAATTCCACTAAATGTGTTTTGACAGACACAAGTTTTAATTGTAATAATTGTGGTAGTCTTCGGGCGGGGCGATATGGCCTCAAATCAATATCAGGATATTTTGATCAGTTCACCTCGATAACGATAAACAGGTAACTACGCCACTGTGCACAAAAAACAATGTTTGTAGCAGTTATATTGATAGTACGACTCCCCTGGACTTATTTATTGCCACTTTAAATCACTGTAAAATGACAGTCTGAAAATAAATGAAGAAAATACAAATTAAGTACTTTTAGTGAAGATTTCTTGAAGAGCTGATGAGCACAGATGACCTGAAAACACTGGATTTCTCCACAGTGATGTGAAAAAAGACCCTCTAACCTAATTCTCCTGAAAGAATTTACATATTCTGAGTGTAAAATGACTTTTTCTCGTCCAGCCTGACGGACGGCGAGTCGCCACACGGCGCTCTGCCCGCGATGGAGGCTCAGATTCCCGCAGCTCGCGTCACTCTGATTCTCAATGCGGACGATTTGCTCCGATGGCTTCTAAAGCCGTTCACTTCAGCCGCCGTTACAACTTCTGAACCTCCTCCATCACCTCCTCTCCATTTTAATTACAGACTGGATGGGTGGAGTCGTGTTTCTCGTGCAGTGCAGCGTCTTAAAGGGACAGGCTACCGACGCAATTTCAGTATCTGTAAAGTTTCGGTTTATTGCCGAGGTCGTCTAGTTTTTTTCCCACTCTTGTTGAAGTTTCATGCTCTTATGCAGATCGGTTGTAAATTGAGAGTATAAGTGTCGTATTGTTTAACAAGTACAAGTAACACAACCGTAGTTTTTTTCTTCAACAGGCTTTGGTGTGAATGAGAAATGTGGCGTGTTGCTTTAAATCCACTGACGGCGCCTCTTGACTGCTCTGTGTCTGCAGGTGGTTGAGGACGGATACGAGTTCTTCGCCAAGAGGCAGTTAGTGACTCTCTTCTCGGCTCCAAACTACTGCGGGGAGTTCGACAACGCCGGAGCCATGATGAGCGTAGACGAGACCCTCATGTGCTCATTCCAGGTGGGCGGCGCCGCCGAGCGCGTCTCGTGCACCCCGTCGTCTTCCGCCATCATTCCCGTCTCACCCTCGTCGCTCTCTGCCCTTTTCAGATTCTCAAACCTGCCGACAAGAAGCTGTTCTATAGCGGCGGAGGGGGCTTGGGCTCCGGACGCCCCGTCACTCCTCCCAGGAAAGCCAAGAAATGACACCAGTAGTTCGCCCTTGACCTTTTTACCCAGCCCTCCTGCCCTCTCTACCTCTCTTCTCCTTTCTCTCACCAAACAGCCAGAAATCAAACCTATACCCAGGGCTTTTTTTTCCTTTTTTATCTGTACTTGTTAAAACATTTAATGTTACGAATTGTCTGAGTGTGTGCGTGAGCGTGCGTGCGTACGCGTGGGCGGACCACCGACGTGTCCCGTCTGCAGGTGAGCATTAAAATCATGTGTGCACGTGTACATTCTGTGTGAGAGTATTAGAGATTTATACTTTCCCTTTGCTCTTGCCACTCCTCCCGTGGAAAGGTCGAAACCACAGTGTCTGTCTGTACAGTAATTTGACTGAAAACGCAGGGTTTGGGAGGCGGCGGCGGGCGGCTGCCGTCACGGTGGATTTAGCAGCAGACCCCTGCCAGCAGGTGGCGTGTGTGTGCGTGTGTGTGTGTGTACCAGTGGAGGAGGGGAGGGGGGGTGTTTTGGTTTCCCTGTCCTCTGTACTGTAAAATCTCCAACACAGGGGTGTGCGTGTCTGTACAGTTGTGAGAGAAAGTATGTGACCCCTTTGGGGGCCACTTGGATTTCAGCATAAATTGGTCATAAAATGTGTTCTGATCATTGAAGTCGCAACAATAGACAAACACAGTCTGCTTAAGCGAGTACCTCACAAAAAATGACAGGTTTTTATCGATTCTAACGTGTAAACATTCACAGTGCAGGATGGGAAACTCCAGAAGGCGTCTTTTCTTCAGTTGGAGCCGTTCTGTTGTTGATTTTCTTCTATGCTTGAGGTCGTTGTCTTGTTGCGTTACCCATCCTCGGTTGAGCCTCACTCGGCGGACAGATGGTCTTAATGTTTTTCCTGCAAAATGTCTTAAATAAACTTGGGGGAATTAGTTTTCCCATCGATGGCAGCAAACCATGGCGCCACCGCCGCCATGTTTCACAGTTGGCGGGAGGTTTTGGTGTTGCTGTGCTTCTTCTCCACACAGCGTTGTCTGTTCCTTCCAAACAACTCCACTTTGATTTCATCTGTCCACGGAATATTTCTTTATATTCTGTATATTAGAAGCGTTGAGCCGACACGCTAGGATTCTTCTTCCTCTCACTGAGATGCGTTGTGCTCTCTCAGTTCTCTTGACAGGACGACCACGCCGAGGGAGAGCAGCTACCGTGCTGAACTTTCTCCATTTGTAGACGGTCCATCTTACCGTGGACATAGAGAAATACCTTTTTTTCAGCCTTTCCAGCTTCATGCCAGTTAACAATTCTTGATCGTAGATCTTCTGTGAGCTCTTTGGTGGGAGGCATGGTTCACATCAGGCAATGCTTCCTCACCCTTTTCCAGCCCTGCACTGAGCACGTTTACAGGTTATGTTCAATAAAAAGATGAAATCATTTCCTTGTGCGGTGTTAGTTTAAGCAGACTGTTTGTCTAATGTGACTTCGGGGGAAATCAGAACACATTTTATGACCAATTAATGCTGAAATCCAAGTAATCCCGAGTGGTTCACGTGCCTTCTCTTACAGCTGTATGTGCACGCAGTGTTTTGCCTGTTTGAGCGCGACGTCTCGATCAGAGCGAGCACACACACCTACTCTTCTCTCTCTCTCACACACACACACACACACTCGCACGTACATGACTCTTCAGATTCATATGAGCCAGAGCTGTAAAAACCCCATACAGTTTAGGTTTGTACAGATTTGATTACTTGAAAGAGATTTTTTGTGAATTCGTTTTGTAGTCTTTCATCAAGTTGACCAATAAAGCGCGAATCTGAGCTGCACCGTCTCTTCTTGTCTTGTTTTCTGTTTCATAATCCAGCCGCTGATGTGCAGCAGTTTTGTGGAGAATCCAAACAACTGTCACCATGTTTAAATGGTCCCTTAACCTTTTTTAACATTTGCTCAAGTCTTTATTTTCTTTTTCTTTTTAAATGAACTCCAATGTCAGACAGAAAAGGCAGTTTCCTTTGAGCCCAATGAAAAAAAAGTTTTCTGTTGGTATTCAGACGTACACTAACTCTTGGCTTTTCCACGAAAACCAACAAGGGAAGGAACATTTGTCCTGTAATGTTCAATGTAGGTTACCTACAAGCCTGTTAGCCCTTAGAAATGGTGCCGTAAAGAAACATGCATCCAAGTCAAGTATTGTTAAAATGAATAAGCTGTCAAACATTATACTTGAGTTTTGATCCTGCATAATTCCAGTGTTTTAAGGGGTATATCATTTTCTTAGTCTTACAAACAATGTATCTAACAGTATAATCAGTAATGCTAACGGGGTGGAAGAGCACTACGGTATATAATCTATCATTTACACTAAAAGTATATATTTAAAAGTGCAAGTTGCACAAAGGTAATCTCACAAAAGCAGCAGTACAAAATATGGTGAGGTGTCAAGTTAAAAATCTGTCAAGAAGAATAGAATTTAATAGAAAATGGCTTTGTAGAAGCAAATTGCTAAAAAAAAAAAAAATGGAGCTGAATGCGTCTTTTGTGGGGGAAAAAAACGATGAGTGAAAGTTTGAAACTGCAAGATGAAGCGACATCAGTCCAACAAACACTCTGAAATAACATAAAAGAAAAAGAAGCTCTAATGTCACCAGCTGGTGGATTGAGTTGAATAAGCTTCCAAAGTTAGAATTAAGTGATTTTCAGTAAAACTATAGTAAATGTAGAATCTATCAGACTATTATTTGAAACAAAAAGTAAAGCCTCCTTTCAGAAATCGTAATAAATTATTCTATAAAATTACAGAAATTAAAAGTACTTTGTGTAAAGATGATATGAAGACAGTTATGAAAGGATTTGCTTGTGTCACTATGATAACATAAAATGTGTATCTGAAAAACAATATTAAAAACGTAGTTTAAAAAAAAAATTAAAAAAAGGTGACCATTTCTAAACTCACAACCCGCAAACTAAAATGATGCATTGATCAGATGGTAGTCAATTTGGAAAATGTGACATTTTCAGTTGCTGTATTTTCCATTTTGTTGAGCGATATGAAAAATAATTGAAATATTCAGTTTGTATGTAAAAATATTAGCTGCATTAAAGTTTGGACGGCGGTTTGGAGAAATAAATGAAACAATTTGTTACCAGTTATTGTTCCTGGGGACTTTTCATTGATACTCATATCTTATTTTATTTTTGTATTTGTACTGTAGTTTGGACAGCTTAAACTCTCAAATGAGTATCACATCTCCTTTCAGTTCTTCTTGTCTTGGTTCTGAGTGTGCGGGTCTGCGGGCCGTCCTCCACAGGGAGGCAGTGTTTTGTTCCTTTCACTCCTCCATCATCCACTGGACCACATACCAGCATCAAGAACATGATTAATACATTCCTGAGGAGGACGGCTCGCTCTTCACGTGAACCCTGATTTACCAACTTCAATGTATGCTTTGGTAAAAGATATTTTATTTATTTATTTATTTATTTTAATGGGGAAAAAAATTTAATTAACTTTATTTTCATGCAAGACTTGTTCGGCCGTCATTCTATATTTATCAAAAAAAGGCTCTCGTTTCCTTCTTAGGCATTTCTCGGGCTCTTTTTGCATTCATTCGTCTTCCTGTCATCGACACCCTCTTTCAAGATGCCCACCCTGTTCCTTTTGCTTTCCTTTTACAGGATGGGAGAGGTGAGAGGCGAAGGGTAACTGGGTCAGGTCCCGGACTACAAGGAAGGAGAAAGTCTTGCATGGAAATGGATTTTTTTGGTAAAAAATTTCCGGCCCACCTACATTATATTTGATGAATAAAATAATTTATCTACAATTAAAATGGTACAAAGAGTGGGGCCCAAATTCAATAAAAGTGCATTTCTTAGATCCTGAACAAGAACCACACGGTTGACTGAATGTCTGATCAGAGTCACTCCGTCACTCCGTCACTTCCTGTCTTTTGGCAAACTGCACCGCTCTCCGTCAGTACTTGGCTGCTCCACCTTTGCTCATTCTTCCTCCGGAGTACAATCCTCTGTACATTTATAGCGGGGCGATGGCGACTTAAGGTCACCCTTGGCCGTCAGAGGCGGCCGAGTCTCAGATTCTAGCTGCAGTGCTTCTGTGGGATTATGTTTCTAAATTCTGTGTTGGTCAGTGAGTCTTCAAGACTGAAATGTGACCTTGTTCTCCAATCAGTGGAAGTGTTCTGTCCTCAATGCAGTCAAGAAGAAGAAAGAAAGAACAAAAACAACAACCCCAGAAATAATAACATTTCATAGGATATGTGATCAGTCCTTTTCTTTTTTTTTTTTTTACATTTTCACGGGTGCAATATTCACTTCAGCTACACCTATCAACCCAAAAATAGTGTCTTGGTTAGATAACAGTGTCCCACTCAAAATAGACAAGACATTGAAGATGTAGTATTTTTTCAGGAGTTCATCTTTCAGATGATACCGAATACTGTACATACTGGTTCATCCAGCTATGCAGGCCTGCAATACGAAGCTGTTTAATTTATGAGTCGCTATTATGAAACTCCAGAAGGATTTTGTGTTGTGAGACTTCAATAAAACCTCGTTAAAATATTAGGTTCGGCTGTAGGGACAGAAAAGCTCTGCCGCTAATGAAAGTAGGTAATCTAAGTAATGTACTTATATGATGGATTAAACTGTGCCGGGTTATTTATTGTAAGGCTGACAGTGACTTTAGTGAGGACTTCCTTTGGCACACAACGGTTGTTTTGACAGAAACTGGAGTGAATAAATAGATTTTTGTTGCCGGGTTGAGAAAGAAAAAAAAAAAACTTGAACCAGTTGAATGCGGCACATCGATTTATCTGCTGTCTTGTGGCTGATCAACGCAAATGCATATTTACTTAAAACGTCGTCCTCACAAAAACACTCTCAGAAACTGTCATCCAGTCGTCTTTTCTATAAAGAATGTAATTTTTCGGCGTTTCATGTCAGTGCTTTAGTTTGTTGAGGTTCTGTCTGATCCCCCAGACAGGATTTTATTTAATTTTATTTAAAAAATTGAACCTCCATGATCAGCCGCATTATTATTTCTATTCAAATCATCTCCTCTCACTCACTTTCACTCTACTTCAAGTAGGAATTCAGCAATATCCGTTAAAATGACATGTTGTTAGATTCCAACCGACAGTAAAATAAATGCATCTTTCAAGGATTTTATGTTTGTAATAAGCCACATCAAACGCGCTTGGAGTTTTCTGGCGTTCCAGAGCGCTCTGCTGGCGTTCTGCACTCATCGGGTTCCCCAATAAACTGCCTTTGCCAGTGATTGTGGAGACATCGTCCTCTAAAAACGCCGAGGCAGCTCGAGCAAATGACACTCGCCGTAAAATTAAAGCCACTTTTGATCAAGAGGCTCATTTTCCCCCCGGCTCCCCCGTGGCTTATCTTGTACAGGCCTAAGTGTGTGGAATGGTGCGAACAACCAGGAACTCCTCGGTCCGGAGCACCGCGTAGATACTGATGACACCGTGGAGTCGAATGTGTCCTCCAACATCCCTTCTTGTTCTCTCTCATTAGATGAAAGTCAGACTCACGAGCTGGGGCTGTTCTGAAATGAGAAAAAAAAAGCAGCAAAGCTGTTCTGGTGCCATGCCCAGCAGCACAGTGTCACCTGCTCTATTTATATCCCGCGAAGGAATTCTGGATTCAGAGACTCAGCTGCCACTTCTATTATTACTATTAGCTAATGCTGTAACAAGTACCCGGCTAACACCGACTCTACGGCTCCTTTATCCCGAGCCTTATTGGCCACAACTAATTATGTCCACACTGTCAATACCAAACATTTTATTAAAATGTCTGTTATTCAAGTCACTTCTTTTTTTAATTTTTTTAATTTTTTAAATTTTTTTCTTTTAACGAATGTGAACGTGAAAGTTAACGGATCCAAGCAGGTCAGTGGTTCTGCGGAGACGCCGCCGCCACCGGCTTCCCGCTTCAACGGGTTTAATTCAGTTTTAAAGTGACTTTCTGACAAGTCATTCCTGGGAGTTCTTCCAACAACCAGATGATTGAAAGGGGTTTTTATGGCTACTGTAAATGGGGATTCCTTCACTTCACTATGCCCACATGACATCCGAGCTGGAAAACATCCAAGGCCAGAGAACGTGGCGTTAATGGCAATAACCTTCTATAGGAAATATGCCAGTCTTTCCTGGCTCCGTGTCTTTTGAGTGCCAAACGCCCACCCCGTCCCTCTCGCTTCGCTGGTGGCGTGCATGTCAGCAGAGACGGACTTAGTTGCATAAGATGGCCATGTGTGCAGCTGCACCGCCACTTAACACTTGTACAGAACTGGGAACACGTATAGGGTTCGCCGGCGGGAGAGGGAGGGCCTCGGTGCGGGTGACGGCGGCACATGGTGATCCCTCAGCCCGGCACACAGGCGTGGCGTGTTTAGCGCTACGGCGGGACCCGGAGGTGACGGGTGTCCCAGCTCCAGAGGAGGAGGGGGAGGGGGGGGTTACGGTGTAGTAGTCCCCTGGCTCACGCAGGGCCGCCTCAGACAGAGGCGGAAGATGGAGGGGGAGTGAGGGAGAAACCTTATCCTTCTGGGATATTGAGTTAAATGTCACTGCTCTGACCTGAGGGAGACACTGACAGGCCGACCCCTATCACAGCCCCCAAATCTCAGAGGTCACAACGGCTGTACGACAGCTGAGGCCCGAAGAACGACTGGGTGAAACAGAGATGGGACGCTTGCGGAACGGAGCAAAGATAAAGTGTTTTAGCAAGTCCTGGGATGAAAAAAAACAACAACAACAAACCCCCATAGTCCACACAAGATAAAGCCAGTGCCAGATGTTGAGATTTTGTAAGAAAACTGAGTATTAGGTTTTGATAGGAATGGGAGAAAATGAAAGAATAATTGAATGCAGATGTTTCCATTTCGATTCAGACAGTGATCAACCACTTTCTAAAAGTAAGACGAGCCGACCAGAATAGGTGAGCAGCTTTGAGAAGGACGCCTCGTCGACACGTGGATGGCAGGAGCTCCGGTCACACAGACCGCCAGGCTGGTTTGATAATAAAACCAAGGAGACGTCTGCATTCTGATCTAAGAGACCACCATAAATAAATCATTTCAAATTGTCATCACTGTAGTAATACCGCATTAAAGCCACTGGTTAAAGAAGAGATTCTCTGATGTGGCTGAAATTCCTCATTGGAAAGCCGATTGCACTGTTTTCTAACAGGCTTGTCGACAGAGATGTAGAAAAAGCTGTCACACGCCCGTCTTTCACCAAATTCCTGAAAAGTGGGTGTGTAATTAAAAAAGCAAGAGATCAGTAGAGGAACCGGGCGCTCGGCGGCTACAGTGAGTTTATCCAGTCATGCAGTAGGAGGCGCTTTACTGGCTCGTCTGGCTCCACTTGTCCACTTCAAGTTTAAAGTCAGTTTCAAGTGGAGGTTCTTAGAAATCTGGAAACGTTTTTTATTCCCTCTGGTAAAGTTACAAAATGCTTTTATGAATGAAATCAAAGTCATTTTGACCGAATACATATCATTGACATCCTGTCTCGTGATCATTCCTTAAGATTTTAGTTGAAAGGAAACTTGTATAATGAAGCACAGTACATGCAAATCTAGTGACAGAACAATCGTTTGTTTTGGGTTTTTTTACAATTTGTTTTTTTAATCAATGGATAAAGACTCAAATAAAATAAGATGCAAACAGTAAAAGGTATTTATGAAATCCATGAAATGCATTTCAGAGCATCATGACATGATTAACATATGGTATTTCAATTCACCTTTTTTTTTAATAGTGTTAATGTCTTAGGCTGATAGGAGTCAGACTTTTTTTCAGTATCCATGGTGAGGAATGAGTGTGAATGTGAGTGTTTCATGCCCCCTATTATAGAAAACACACAAAAAGAACATCTTTGACAGCGAGATACGCTTCATTCCGGCAACTCTAACTTGAATAAATGATATATTCATATATGTATTGTTTCATATTCGCAGCCTTTAATGGCCATGTGGTGATTTAGATGTATATAATCCCATAGTAGAAGCTTCAACCTTATACAACTATGATGAGAGTACAGAGTCCTGTGATAAACCAGGACTGTGTGTGTGTGTGTGTGTATATGTCCTGCAGCCTTCACTGTATATGAAGACACTGGTCGTGGCCGACCTGCCTTTCTTAGCCTCATATATTTTAATTTGTTCCAGTCACTGGTCAGATTTTGTTACATACAAGCCTACAGACAACAAGTAATGGAGTCAAAGCATCCAGTGAAGCAGACTTTGGACAGTCAGTGTGTAGCGTGCGAATTTGCGTTGCAGTTTTTAGCATTTCACACTGACAACAGATCAATCTCTGATGGGTGCTGACTCCGCAACGCTGTACAACAGCTGTAATAAATACATTACAGCCGAACTGTGTTGCGCCGCAGCTGTCAAACGCAGTGAGCGGTGACCACTGCTGCTGCTCGGACACGAGCACCCGACAGTTTATTGATAACTAAAAGCAACTTGAATTCCTCTTTTAAGACATCTCGCCCAGCAGTCCATTACTGCTCTTCAAACAGACAGTAAATCAACCGATATGTGCTCTTTCATTGTGCTCTTTCATTGTGACCGTCTGATTTAAACGCACAAACTCAGGGATATTATTGGAAAGTATTATTTTCCTCTATGAAGCGATGGGAATTCTTGTTTGTAAATAGCAAATCCAGTGCTCTGAATCAGCCACAAGAGGCCATTGTGTCTCACCAAATAACCGTTTGGAGCGGGATCACCTGTCGTGCATCCACTTAAGCCACTCCATATCTGCTTGCTGCCTTTCCTTCCTCATAAAAAAGAGAAATTAAATTTGATCCTTTAGTATCTCCAGTCCAGCGGGGCTTCTCCTCTGTGATGTGATAGTATGACATGCTGGCTGTCCCCTTGGCATTCCTGTCCCCCAGTGCTCATTCCCCCTCTACACACTCACTTTCTTCTCTCCTCTATCAGCTCCATGTCTCACCAACCTACACTTATTATCTGATACCTCTGTTATTATCTGTAGTGTAGGTATAACTTTATATCCAGGTTCACATGTATAGTGATAACAGATAATGGTATTCTGGTGCACAAAGATCTTTTGGTGGGTTTTTTTCCCCAGTGAGCGAGAATTTCATGTGTCAATGTGTCAATGTGGCAACGTGTCAAACTCTCATTCTCCATGAAAAAACGCCGGCTAATTCTCAGGCCAACCTATTGGTCTCCCATCTCCCTCCTTCAGTGTCTCACTCTGCAGTGTAATTCGCTCTCTGGCTCCCCTACTTTCCTCAGCAGAAACCAGTTGAGCTGTCACTCAATGTAACCCCCCCCCCCCGCACTGTCCTCCACCCCTCTGGATGATCTCCTGTCTCACTCTCTCACCTTCTCCCTTCGTCTTATTCCACTGACCATGCATGTTCCAAAAACAGATCTCATTTTCATCTACAACCAACCCCCACCTCCGCTCCCCTCATGCACCCCCCCCCCCCCCCCCCCCGCCACCACCACCCCCACCACCACCCCCATCCTTCGTGTTGCCTCCTTTCCAAACCCTGGGCTTGTCCTCAGTTCCTGTTCCAGTCCACCAAATCACCTCGCTATTGCTCCACCTCGAGCCCTACCCTCACACCCCCCCCCCCCCCCCCCTCCCCAACATGTCCACCCATGTAAGAATTTGGAGGCGTGTGCGAGCGGGACGTCCACCAATCCCAGGCACTTTGGTGGTATAAAACCCTGAGCATGTATGTGGTTATTCGCTCTTTCTGTCAATCCAGCACTCCTGAATTGGAGGGTGCCACACTTCTAGGTGAGGGTGGTGGACCAAGGGTAGAAACCTGCAGCGAACAACAAAGAAGCAAAAGAGCGCGGATAGGCACGGTTAGGCCAATCCCTTGTGTCTCCAGAAAGGATGGAGAACTCCCACGCAAAGACCCCGGCAGAATGCCTGTCTTACTTCGGGGTGAACGAGGTCACTGGTCTGACTCCTGATCAGTTCAAGAAGAACCTGGACAAGTATGGCCACAATGGTGAGAGAGTGGGGATTACGGACGGGGAGGGGTTGGAGGCCTAACTCAAAGAGGGAAGACTTACGCAGTAACTGTTTAACAGCGAGGCCACGTAGAGAGACTTCTCACTTGACTGTCAAAGAAACATCTCAGTGTGTCAAACTATCCCACAAAGCACACCAGCTTTTGCTCAGATCATTACTCGAGATGTTTTTCCTAAGCCAGCACAAGTGGACTTTACCGGGGAATACTTTGTCGATTTGGGGGCGTATGAGATTCTGCATGTGATGCTGTTTGTAGAGAGGAGTTGCAACAGCTGGTAGAAATGTGGAGACACTGAGAAGCAGAGACTTTGAGGGCTTTGAGGAGCTATTTAAAGATAGCCAAAGAAGATGGCTGGAGAGCGAGAGAGACAGGTGATGGCTCAAGAAGCTTCCTGGGTGATATATGGGGCGGGCATTAACGAGAAAGGCAGATAATTTTAGTCAGGGTAAAATGGGGCGGTCCTTAGATGGCTTAAAGTTGGATGATCCATAGTGTGATTGCAAATCAATAACTACTGGAATGGCAGATTACACTTTGAAAGCTGTGGTACTTGGTTCCACAGTCACTGTAGAAAGGATATTGGTGCTTTTCGTGCAGCTGTAGCTTCGGAACAACATTGTGAGCATGTTCGTCCAGTCATTGAAGATTAACATGGTGAGCCGCTACTTCATTGAGGTTTTTTTCTGTTGAGGTTGGAAATCGAACAAAGGTTGAAACCAAATGAGATCATAGCAACCCTAACCCTAACCCAAAACTTTAGATTGTCATCAATCTGTTTAACTTTAGTTTTTAAAGATTTCATTGTTCATTGAGCTTGTTTCTTCTTGACTGTTTTTCTAACCATGTTTTATTTCTTGTTTTTCCATCTCTGCACTGTCCTTCCTCCTTCACTCTTCTGATGAACCCCAGAGCTGCCAGCTGAGGAGGGTAAGTCCTCACCAACCAAACCAATGTTTGAATTTGAGCAAAAAATGACCAGACTTTTGTTGGGACCCCAGTCGGCTTAACTTCAGTGACCATTACTGAGCTGGAGCTCGCCTACAGCGGGCCCCGGATAGAAACAAAGCAGGAAGCATTTGAATTGTGTAATCCCTACAAGTTTATGACATCATACTTGCCCACAGGCATTGTCAGTCAATCCCTGGTAATGCTGTGCAGTTTAGCCATCATACTTGGCAACAAAGATGACAAATTCACAACTAGAAAACAATCTGAGATGCTTGATTTTTGATTGATTCGACACAATGATTCATGCAAATGTTGATCGAAGTTCGTGCCTTCGTGTTCCTCAGGTAAGAGCATCTGGGACCTGGTCGTTGAGCAGTTTGAGGACTTGCTTGTCAGAATCCTGCTTCTGGCTGCCTGCATCTCTTTCGTAAGTCAACAAGTCTTTAGCAGTACTTTTTAATCATGACAGTCGTTTGTCACGGTGTAATGGGGGTTAATCGTGTCGAGTGACAGTAGTTGATCCCGTGACAGACAGAATAGCAGCAACTAATTCTGCAGAATCATGCCGAATATCCAATATCTCAATAGAACTGACAATCTGATTCAAAAACAATAATAATTGCTGTGGATCACATCGGGGTAGTAGTTGTATTTTCATTTATTTTCCTTGTTCTGCCACTGTTGCTCTTCAGTCAGATCATGAATTTGACTGAAATCAATACAGTTGATTGCCGCTCATTAACACTTAGCCACGTTATCAAGACAACGTTGAGCCCCCTCAAGTGCCTCCACACCTCCTATGTATTTTTGAGGACGACAACTTGAGAGGAGCGAGACAAACTGCGGCGGCTCGTAGGAGGTGTATTAATTCCAATGCCCAGTTTTCACCCCTTCGGGCAGCTGTCACGATGGCCTTAGAAGGCGAATATTGAGGAGCAAGTGAGAGACGGAGGTCAGAAAAGTATAGGGGGGCTCGGGGGCAAGGGTTTATTTTAAGAAGGCCCGAAGCTGAGGAGAGAAACCGAATCCTTCGGGAAAGGTCACGCCTGAAGGAAGGAACGACGGGCCTCCACAGAGAGAGAGAGAGAGTTGACATCAGAAGGAGCAAGAAGCAATGGGAACCTGAGATCATATTAAAAACAATTATGTAACCTTATTACCACATGCAGAAATATTTAAAAGGACAGGTGTCAACAGGATAGAAGGAAGATTACAGACTTTAAAAGACACCAGGGAAAAATTCACACAAATAAGAAATAGATTGACGACCTGTGTCAGTAACATTCGGCTTTTATAGAAAAATGTCAGAACTCTAAAATCTCTCCACATATAGAACTCCTCATCTGAAGCCTCTGCAATCTTTACAAATTGTAATCTGGCATCAGCACAATATTGCAATATGAAAACCCTGTCAGGACTCCTTTCACTCAGATGCAGTCGAATGCACTGGTTGTCGTCATTTCACAGTAACGTCATGGTCCACTGTCCCTGTTGTCTCCATCACACTGACTTCCTCTCAACCACTGTGACCTCAGGTGCTGGCCTGGTTCGAGGAAGGTGAGGAGACTGTCACCGCCTTCGTTGAGCCCTTCGTCATCCTTCTTATCCTCATCGCCAATGCCGTTGTTGGAGTGTGGCAGGTCAGTGGCGGGGAACAGCACGTTGGGCAACGACCCGATTCATCGCGGCGCTGACAGCGAGCGCACAGGTTCAATTTACTCTGGTGTTTCCTTTGGGAACACGGTTGCTCAAGCGGATCATTTTTACAACTTTCTAAGCACAAAAATAGTTTGTGTGTTGAGCAAATCTACCACAAACAATATTATTCAACTGAACTTCAATGCAAACATTCCAAAAGTATCATATGATATGCAGATAAAGTAACCCAGGTATGCTCGAACCACAGGCGGCTGTCATTCCCTTCGCGAGTTTGTGACAGTTTGCCAACAAGTAACTTGCATTCGTTTCAGTCTGTGAGGGAACATTGCAGTCATCACATCATGGCTATCAAAAACGTGTTGCTCCGTACTTGTTTTTCTCCTTTATAGTGCCAACTTAAACAACTTTTGATCAGAATATGTGCACATCATGGCCCAGATCATCTTCTCCCACCTCCAAATACCTGTTCCTTCCAGAGGCGTTCATATGAAACACCTAATGCACCGATCCCGCACATAAATTTGACTTTATTTGAGAAAGAAAGAAACCCAACATCAAAATATACCAGGGACTAAAATTGGAAGAGTGCACGTCGGATAACAGATGTGACCTACTCGTGTATCATCAGTCACTTGTGTATCACTGTAATTGCCGTGAGTAATGACTCAAAGCCTCTTAGAGGACATTGCCAGTGTCGTAGCAAGGACAAAAAGAGTATAGTTTACATTCGAGTAATAGGCCTGTTGTATCAGCGCTCATGTGTCATGAGTCCTTTCCACAAATCAAATGTGACAATATTTCACTTGTGTATTTCATCACTTTCATAAACTGCTGTTTCTTGTCTGTGTCTCGCCACAGGAGCGTAACGCTGAAAGCGCCATCGAGGCTCTCAAGGAGTACGAGCCTGAGATGGGCAAAGTGTACCGTTCTGACAGAAAGAGCGTGCAGATGATCAAGGCCAGAGAAATCGTCCCTGGAGACATTGTTGAGGTGTCTGGTAAGGAATGCAGAGATTCTATGTCTTGTGTTGATGCCTGGTCTGTCTGTTCTGCAGGATTACGATGCAGCACCGACCAGCCAAAGACATCCAACTTACATTTCTGTTTGGGGGAGGGGGGGGGGGGGCGTTTTTGTTTTAGCTCGTGTCAAAGCAGAGTATCTTCTTAATGCGGTGCGAGCGAAGCATTGCAGAGTAGTGCTGCTATGAAAACATGCTGACTGAATGAAAACCAAATCACAAGTATAAATACCCTCACCAGCACCTGCCACCCCCCAGCCCCCACGCCACCCCCCCCCCCCCCCCCCGCCTCTGCCTGCTTCTGTTTGTCAGTGTGTCCACCTGTTGTTGCTGTGGCTCACTTTCCCCTCCCTCCAACAAAGTCGGCTTCACTCTCGCTCGAGAAAATATTTGTCTCCCCTCAGCACCATTTTGAGATCTTGAAGATTCTTAACAGAAATATAGCAAGTCTGCTGCATATTTAAGTCATACATATTACTTGCAGGTGTACAGGTCTATTGTGGTGTGACCAAAATTATGTTATAAAATAAATGTGTAAATGTCAGAACTTCGTGAAAATGTTAAAGCATGATATGACAAAGGAAGGCATGTTGATGAGGTTTTGTCTTGGATCCCAACAGTCGGTGACAAAGTCCCTGCTGACATCAGGCTCGTTACCATCAAGTCCACCACCCTGCGTGTTGACCAGTCCATCCTTACCGGCAAGTTCTTAAGAAAATCACCCAATACTTCATGTAGTTCTTGTGTCCTATCTGCACTAACAGGTTTGATGTAATCTTCTGCTCTTTTCTGCTCTCAGGTGAGTCAGTCAGTGTGATCAAGCACACCGACTCTGTCCCCGACCTCAGAGCTGTCAACCAGGACAAGAAGAACATGCTTTTCTCTGTGAGCGTCCCGCCATTGACCGCAATTTATTATTGTTTTGTTTTTTTCTGGTGCTCTATTTGACTTCGTTTTTCTTAAAATCTCCTCCTCCCCTCTCTGTAGGGTACCAACATCGCTGCTGGCAAAGCCGTCGGTGTGGTTGTTGCCACTGGTGTGTCCACTGAGATCGGCAAGATCCGTGACCAGATGGCTGCCACCGAGCAGGAGAAGACCCCTCTGCAGGCCAAGCTTGATGAGTTCGGCGAGCAGCTGTCCAAGGTTATCTCTCTGATCTGCGTTGCTGTCTGGGCCATCAACATTGGTCACTTCAACGATCCCGTCCACGGAGGCTCCTGGATCCGCGGTGCTGTCTACTACTTCAAGATCGCCGTTGCCCTGGCTGTGGCCGCCATCCCCGAGGGTGAGAAAGAAAAAACATAACCCCACATTGGTTTGTTTTTGTTTTTGTTTTTGTTTTTGTTTTCTTTCATTGCCTGTTGGTCACGCTCATGCTTCTCATTAATGTTTCTCAGGTCTGCCCGCTGTCATCACCACTTGCCTGGCCCTTGGTACCCGCCGTATGGCCAAGAAGAACGCCATTGTCAGAAGCCTGCCCTCTGTGGAGACCCTGGGCTGCACCTCTGTCATCTGCTCCGACAAGACTGGCACCCTCACCACCAACCAGATGTGTGTGACCAAGGTGGGAAATGAGCATTTGCACGAGATTAATAAAAAAATATGTGGCGCATAGTTCTCTACAAAAACAAACAAACAAAAAAAATATATATATATATACATTGTCTTTGACATCTTTCCCGCAGATGTTTGTTGTCAAGACTGTTGATGGCGACCATGTTGACCTTGATGCCTTCGATATCTCCGGCTCCAAGTACACCCCTGAGGGAGAGGTGTAAGTTAGCACTCACTGACATAAAGCCAACGGCAGACATCACACGTATCTACACACAGCATTTGGAATTTGTTAGTGATTTGCCACTCCTCTGTTAGTTCCCAGGGCGGTGCCAAGACCAACTGCAGTGCATATGACGGACTTGTTGAGCTGTCTACCATCTGCGCCCTGTGCAACGACTCTTCTCTGGACTACAATGAGGTAAAATCAAAAAATCTAATTACATTTTTTTAATGTATGAAATGAACTTCCACGGTACAACAAGTCTTCTCTGTCATCCAATTTCTAGTCCAAGAAGATCTATGAGAAGGTCGGTGAGGCTACTGAGACCGCCCTGTGCTGCCTGGTTGAGAAGATGAACGTGTTCAACAGCAACGTCAAGAACCTGTCCAAGATTGAGAGAGCCAATGCCTGCTGCAGTGTAAGTTTACTCCTTCTCACCTTCATTTCACGTTTTCATTTGACTGGTTTAACAAGTACAGTATGTGTCTTTGAGTGATTTCCTATCTGCTAAGCACTTTTCCCTGTGTTTCTTCCAACAGGTTGTCAAGCAGCTCATGAAGAAGAACTTCACTCTGGAGTTCTCCCGTGACAGGAAGTCCATGTCCGTGTACTGCACTCCCGCCAAGGGTGATGGCAGCCCCAAGATGTTCGTGAAGGTCAGTTCCCTCCTTTCCTGCTCCTCTCCGACCTTCACTTTGACCGTGACGCTTTCTGCGGAACACAAAACGCTTGTGTGATCTTTTCTGCAGGGTGCCCCCGAGGGTGTGATCGACAGGTGCACATATGTGCGTGTCGGCACCACCCGTGTGCCTCTGACCAACGCCATCAAGGAGAAGATCATGGCTGTGATCAGAGACTGGGGTACTGGCCGCGACACCCTGCGTTGCCTGGCCCTGGCCACCTGTGACTCCCCACTGAAGCGGGAGGAGATGAACCTCGAGGACTCAACCAAGTTTGCCAATTACGAGGTGAAATATTCTGTCCTTGAGTGGTTTGATTTGGATGCCAGCACATGTGAAAACGTGGATATGAACTGGCCCCACTTGTGATTCTCGCCTCAGATGGACCTGACCTTCGTTGGCTGCGTGGGCATGCTGGATCCCCCCCGTAAGGAGGTCACTGGCTCCATTGAGCTGTGCAGAGCTGCTGGAATCCGTGTCATCATGATCACTGGTTAGTAACACGGATACCTTGGGCCATTTGGAGATCTTAATTGAATCTCTGTCTGGTTTTTAATGTTTACATGACATTTACGAACTTCTGTTTACCCATTTCAGGTGACAACAAGGGAACTGCTATCGCTATCTGCCGTCGTATTGGCATCTTCACCGAGGACCAGGATGTTGAAGGCAAGGCCTACACTGGACGTGAGTTTGACGACCTGCCCTCCAGCGACCAGCCCGCGGCTGTGCGTAGAGCCTGCTGCTTTGCCCGTGTTGAGCCGGCCCACAAGTCCAAGATTGTTGAGTTCCTCCAGGGCTTTGATGACATTACTGCCATGGTAAGCGCTCAGCTGCACCACGGTATTTGATTCACTTATGTTACATGTAGTTTGATGATGGCCTGATGGTCTGATTTGTCTTTCCAACCATAGACTGGTGATGGTGTGAACGATGCCCCTGCCCTGAAGAAGGCCGAGATCGGCATCGCCATGGGCTCTGGCACTGCCGTTGCCAAGTCTGCCTCTGAGATGGTCCTGGCTGACGACAACTTCTCTTCCATTGTGTCTGCTGTTGAGGAGGGCAGAGCCATCTACAACAACATGAAACAGTTCATCCGCTACCTCATCTCCTCCAACGTTGGTGAGGTCGTCTGGTGAGCCGCCCCGCGAACACAAACTCATGATGAATCTGTCATTTGTGACTGTGTTTTGGTTAATCTAGAAATCAATTGAGAAATTAACCTCTCTCTCGCTCTCGCTCTCTCTCTCTCTATATATATATATATATCAGTATCTTCCTGACTGCTGCTCTGGGTCTGCCTGAGGCTCTGATCCCCGTCCAGCTGCTGTGGGTCAACCTGGTGACTGACGGTCTGCCCGCCACTGCCCTGGGCTTCAACCCCCCAGATCTGGACATCATGGGCAAGCCCCCACGTTCCCCCAAGGAGCCCCTGATCTCTGGCTGGCTGTTCTTCAGATACATGGCTATTGGTGGTAAGCGAGTCTGCACCAACTACAGATTTGATTATTTTCAAATATAAATGAAAAACATACATACAGTGATGATGATGCCCCCCCCCTCCCAACAGGATATGTCGGTGCTGCCACTGTTGGTGGTGCTGCCTGGTGGTTCCTTTATGACCAAACTGGCCCCGGTGTCACCTACTACCAGCTGGTAAATGACCTTCTCCATTCTCCCTTCTGAAAGCAATCACATCCAGACGCCGAATAACCTAAACTCTCCCCCCGCGCAGTCCCACTTCATGCAGTGCCACGATGAGAACGAGGACTTCGCCAATGTTGAATGCGAGATTTTTGAGGCAGCTCCTCCCATGACCATGGCCCTGTCCGTCCTGGTCACCATTGAGATGTGCAACGCTCTCAACAGGTACGTACACTGAGTGGTTAGTCTAACCTGTGACGGGCCTTGATTTATACTGACGATTTCTTTTCCTCTGTTCAGCCTGTCTGAGAACCAGTCTCTGCTGCGCATGCCCCCATGGAGCAACTTCTGGCTGCTGTCCGCCATGACCCTGTCCATGTCCCTTCACTTCATGATCATCTATGTTGACCCTCTGCCCGTGAGTCAGACATGCCTGCTTCTCTGCAGCTTGAACTAGAGGCCAGAGGCAGTTTGTCCTCACAGTAATAGGAATTATATTTTATGATTATAGTCCTATTAGGTGCAATGCTTTGATGTGGTTAAGACTATTTGAATTGGAGCCCATTCTGATTTCTGCTCCCCCCCCTCCCCCCCCAGATGATCTTCAAGCTCACCCATCTGAACGTTGAGCAGTGGTTGATGGTCTTGAAACTTTCCTTCCCCGTCATCGCCATTGATGAGGTGCTGAAGTTCGCGGCCCGCAACTACGTTGAGAGTAAGTAGCTTGACAACTGTATTCCCACAACTAATTCATTCATTCATTCATTCATTTATTCATCCTTTTAAAACTATATTAATGTTTTCTTCTTAATTCATTTTTTTTGTCATTTCATCTTCATCTCTATTTAACAATTCATTCTATTTGATCTCTATTTGATTAATTTACATCTGCCATATGTGTGCTGTTACTGTCATTCATCTCCATTCATCATTAACTTACCTTAACCCTCTTTGTTGATTTACAGACTAAATTCAATCGACCCACCACCATTAGCCTGTAACTATTGCAAGGTATTTTACAGCTCTTGCTGTCAGGGCTCATCGCTGCGTATCTGATGTTTGTATTCATGTTTGCAGCCTTTTTTTTTTTTTTTCCCTTGTTGCTGGTCTTGTTCAGTACATCCTGGCTCTTATAGAGATAGACACTGCTGCCTCTCTGTTATCATGTAGGGGTGGGGCTCTGGGGTCTCCTTGCGACATGATTTGAAAACAAATGTGAAGCTGTTCACAAGTTGAGCAGGTGGCATGTTAACATCCGTACGGGGAGATCCCAGAGTGCTGCGCTCTGAATGTGACGTCCTCCACTGAGACGTCCGTTTAGTGTCAGCTTCCTTTGTGGCATGAGGAGATCGTCTGCGAGTTGCCTCTGTCAGTGTGTCTGTTTGGTTGTTCGTGTCTGGGAAAAAAAGTTCATCCGTTCCCATCTTGACCTTCCAATCAAAGCCTCGATCATCCATTCCAAGTTATCTAAAATATCATACGTGAGGAAAATCCTGCAATTTAATGAGAAAACGATGCACACGCAAAAGCGTTTTAGACATAGAATAATGGTGAAATCACCCACTTTAAAGTGCTAGACTTATTATAAATAGGGCCTGGCTAAATGAATGCAAGTATCTGTACAATTTTAATGGCCAAAGGAATACTTCATAGTAATAAGTACATGTTAAGTCACAGTATCTAAATATTCTAATTAATTATAGGCAGCCTAACTTGTTGAGATATGATTAATATGTTAGGTATTTAGATTTTGATTTGATTTTTATTCTCTTCAGGTCCACAAGTAAGATTTACAAAACATGGCATTTTTCTTACTTTCTCTTCAAAATGTATTTCGGTTGATGCAACAATAGTTTTTTTCCTTGGGGGGGTTCTTATGTGATCAGATTTGCAAAACGATTCAACGGTTCAGTTTGAATTGGATTTGATGTTTGTAAGTTGTTTCCTACAGGCTGTTTCTTTCTGTGTTTTGAAACTCGTCGATTCAGGAAAGTTCCCATTTGTCAAAGATTAGCTTTTGACAAATGTGTTGACAAACGTCTCTGTGTTTGTGTCCATTGCTTGACGCATTATGTTTTGTTTAGTTGTTTTTGTTTTTCTTTAAATCCCTACTGGCTTTGATTTTTCTATTCTCCCTTTTTAGCAGGTGTAGAAATTAAATAGAGATGTAGAAGAAGAGGATCCTAAGGGCTGACGAGGAGAAGAGACAGAGAAGAAGAAAGATCACAACCACAGAGGGGAACCATAGTGAACCAGCCAATAGAGGAGAGATGAGAAAACATGGGAAAACAAAACAAACAAAACAAAAAAAATCAATAAAACCTGTCAAAAATGAAAAAAATCCACATGAAAATAGCCTCTATATACGGAAGGAGATTGAATTCAAAATGAAGGGAAGTATCCCTAAAGTAATAAAATATTTAAAGTATTAAATGTATTAAAGGTGATGTTTTTTGTTAACCTTGGATATTTCTCAGCTGTTGTGTTTTTTGTGTCCTCTGTCCATTTTCACATGATTGACTTTCCAGCTCAGTACCGTTATCTAGTCTTTGTTGCTGGTGTCTCCTGCGGCCTCCCTGCTTTCGCCGGGCTCTGTACAGTGTGGTGTAGGGTTGCAAAATGACTTCATATGGGCAGAAAAAATAAATAAAAGCGCCACATGCCTTCAGCTGCCAGCGCTCTCTATAGGTGCCGTGCAGTCAGCAGACTCTGTTGGAGGTCTCGAGACAATAAAATGGGCATGTCCACTCAGTCACAACACTTTTGGTCTTATATATTGTTTACGTGATTAAGCTGAAATAAAATGATGATTAAAAACTCCTGTACTTGTACTGTGGAGCACATTTTTATTCATATGTTGTGCACATACCTTGGGATAGCTTCCCCGGCACAGACAGATCACGAGGCACAGTAATTGGACGGTTTAACATCCAGACATAAAAAGTGAGCAAAACTAGGCTAATGATTAATTCATTCTGTTTTGGCTTTAAGTTCATGCCCAATTTTCGGGACAGTGTCTCTACTGCTCGATTACTGCATAGTGTCACTTCGCCAGTCTTTGGTTTGCAGAGTGATTTTGTAAAAACAACAACAAAAAATCCCTCAGATGAGGGTCCTGAATGGTATGTTGGCGCCCTTCATTTGCTTCTCATAATCTTCATCAAACATCTTCGACTGCTCATCGGAGAAGTGGTTCTTCCAATCGCCAACGACTCCTGTGAAACAGGAAAGAGCAGAAGAAAACACCACAGGGTCAAAAATACAGAGAAAAAATGTATTGCAAGGAATGTTGACTTAAGTCACTATGTGAAATTACCTGAGTTACACAGAAAAGTAACTATTGCCTCTCTTATATGGGATGATGTATTAGTGTGCTATTAGTCGTTGTACTGCTGTTAAATATAAGCTGGTTGTGCTAATTAGATTAACCTGAAGTTACATTGGTAAGCCCAGCCATTCCAACTGGGAGGGGGGGGGCAGGATTTTTAATCAAATTAACATAACACCTCTTATTAAAAAAGTTAAGAAGAAGCAGAAACAAAACAGCTGAGATAAACTACCAACATGCACACAGCAGCAGACAACTCTTATGAAGGCAAGACGATGTTTATCTGAGGGTTTGCAAACACATCTGCATCCCTGTGGAGCCGGACTGATGTTGGAGACAGAGACAGCAGCGCTGCAATATTATAGAAACTGTAACATGATTACATAGTTATTAGTTACTAACAGAAGTCAAGGCATGGCAAATTTCTTTCTATAGAATCACTGAAATGCAAGGCAAAACATTAAAACAAAGACATTATGAAAGGCATAAAAGCTCAATAAATAAGGAAAAATCTTTATTCACATAAAAGTGATAGAATATTTAAAATGTATTGTTTGATGGAAGGTGTACTATATTTATTTGTGTAACCCCCAAACCTCAGCATTGATCTATAAATGCAAAAATCTATACAATTATGAAAGTGAATCTCGCTCATTTAGATGCTTTTCCAGGATTAAAATATACTCAAGGTGAAATGTTCCCATTAGATGAAGTTAGTTCAGTAAAAAAAATAGTGATCAGATTTTTATTTAGATGAAAACAATATGGTGGAAATTCTTAAGAGATGGATTAATTAAATATGAATGTTTTGACTGCACTATTTTAAAGCGATTATGTTGTTGAATCCTTTAAGAGTTATAATATCCTGGATCCTCCAGGGGGCGACACCGCGATGTCATGTTCTGGTGCTGTTTAGTTTCTTTTGAATAATCAATCGGTGGATGCGACCACATAGTGTGTGTGTGTGTGTGTGTGCGTGTGTGTGTGTGTGTGTGTGTGTGTGTGTGTGTGTGTGTGTGTGTGTGTGTAGAATATATATATATATATATATATATATATATATATATATATATATATATATATATATATATATATATATATATATATATATAAAATCCCCCCCCCACACACACACACACACACTGACGACTCACCTTTTCTCATGAATGGAGAGATGGATTGATCAAAAACAGGTTTGGGGATGCAGGAGTAGTTTGCCATCGGGTTCTCCTTCATGTTCTTAAAGGATGTGAGCTCTACAATTCGGTCGATGACTTCCTCTGAGACCGACAGGTCCAGATACTTCATGATGCGCACCACTTCACGCCGGGGGTTCTGGGAGGATGACCATGATGGACAAACATCATTTAAAAAGTTTTTTTTATTTTCACATGTAAAGAGAGACCTTCAGAGTTTTTTTGTGGCAAATGAAACTGAATGGTTTCCGACTCGTTCGCCTTTACCTCTTTCATATCCTCGTAGAAGAGGTAGAGGATGTTCCTCTTCTCTCTTGCCTCCCAGTAGCCTTTCACGTGGTCGTACCAGGAGCCCCAGGCCACTGCAGCAACAGAGCACAGTCCACTCAGTCATGACGCTCTCATCAAATGTGCACAGCTTCTCCGGGTCAGGGTTCGACGCAACGACCATAAATCCTGATGTATCGACGCTGGATTGCAGAGATACTTTTTATCTACATGCCCAAAGTTATTAAAGTTTAATTGCTGAGTTATAAAATCCTCTTCAGTTCATGTTCGTCTTCCTCCAGCCTTTGCTCTAATCTTTTATTCTTCTGTTGTTTTGTTGTTGTTTTTTTATGACTGAGAGGTTCAGTTTGGGTCAGGACCGCAGAAATATTATTGAACACATGATAATCTTTGCTCTCTGTTCTCATTTTTTGACCTTTATTACTATTATTAATTGGAGAATTAGTAGAACGAGAGCCAATGACATATGAACAATGAATAATAATGCAAACAAATGGTATGCAGTCCTTTAGAGTTTAGAGTTTGGTGTAACCGGACACACGGAGCAACGGCACTAAAATGGAGTGTTCAACTCTTTGAAGTTTGATTTCTTCTCAGCTTTAAATATCCACCTACTGCTCATAAGAAAACCCTCATCATAAAATGAAAAAAATAACAGATTTGAACACGAAAGGGGAGTTTATTGACCATTCTTCAGTGAGTATAAATTTCGCAATACATATGAATACATGTATGTAAATGTATGTATGATCCAATATTAGAATAAAAATGCAAGAATAAGACTTAATATGTGTTTCCACGAATCTCTGTCTGTTCCTTTAATTTCTTAGGACTGATGTAGAAACTTCTAGTTTACCACTTATTAGTTGCTTGCAAACATTAACCTATGAGCATTAAAGCAAATAGGCGTATTGGATTATTGACGATTCAAAAAACAGGCGAGTACGTTATTTATCTATTAATTTTCTGCAGCTATTTCTCCATGTCAGGGGTCTTTGCTGACAAAACAAGGTTCCATTTAAAGTCACCAATTAACCTAAAAAGGCCAAGGCTTGTCTTTGGACTGCCGGAGGAAGGTAAAGTGTTCATAAACCCCCATGCAGGCACAGAGAGAACATGCAAACTACCGAGAAAAATGCAATTCGTGAGTGTGGCAAAGTAGAAACTGCTTTTTCGATGGACAACAGTGAGTATCTGGAGGCATAAAGGGAACAAAAGCCGAAGTTTCGTGGCTCGAATGAGATTCTTTTTCACTTTGCAGCCACACAGAAACCTGCTAATCTCATCATAGCCAGAGAAGTTTCTCACAGGAAAAACACACACACACACACAAAGAATCCTGCAGGATGAAACCTGCAGGTTACGATCCAAGAAGTGCGTGCGAAAACACAAAAGAAAAAAAAAATTCCTCGTGCACTCAAAGGGCCTGATTTAGTGAACAATATGTTCATGGCTTGAAGGTGTTGGGAGGACAAAGAGGAATGTAATCTAATCGACTTACAATCTCCTCGCATGAACTTGTGTACGTAGCCATCAAAGGGCCCCGGTTCAGGCTGGGTCTGGTTCATGAGATCAAAGTAGTAGTAGCTCACCAGGTTGTCTTTAGCGTTGCGTGACACGTAGATGACCTGGACCAGTCGAAGGAACATAAAAAGACGTTTACAACACAGACGGCAGGTTGTTTACATGAAGGAACAACTGAAAGTTAAAAGTGACGGGTAGAAATCTGTCTTCAACGTTCGACATTTCCAAAGTTCTACTCACATTCAGGTTTAAATACTCTTAAAAAATTTAATAAAAAAAAAAAAGGTTATTTGAAATTATAGCAAGTGAAAATGCTTATTGCTGCAAACGTTTAAACAAAACTAAACATGATATGTCGTCCTGGCAAAAAGATGAAATGCTTTTCAAACATTAAGTTCTTAAGATTTGTCAGGTTGTTTTTCTATAATATCCAGATGAAGAGACGTTTGTTAGAATAGCACACACTTTTTATTGAAAATTATTTTATTTTGATGATTTGAAAGATTTAAAAGTGTTTATGAAATATCAATAATGTGTCAGAATATTTTAATTCACCATGTTTGATTTGCTTACAACAAATTAAACAGAGGGAAGTTTCGCCGGTGTGACTTTATAGCTGCTTCCCAAGTTAAAAACTAACTAAAGCGGATTTCATTCAACTGTTTTCAGGGTCGGCACTACTTTTATTGTGATGTAACTTTGAACTCTCTCCCCATGTACAGTAATTCTTTGACCTTTACAATCATGAATCCAATTAAAAACACCTATAAAGGCAGGTTGTTTTGGTATAGTTGTGACTCTGACCTTGCATTTGTTTTCCCAGAATCCAGGAGGCACCAGCTGAATGGGAAGATGCGTCTTGATAGTTCTCGGTGGGTCCATTTTCTTCAGGAGGTCGAGGCCTGGTGCACAAATTCAGAGATTAAGATGAGAGAAATTAAACACATTTATTCCCGCTGTCTTAACTGAATAGCAGTGAGTCTCGTATTACACTGAAATGAGAAAAACAGGAAGGATTGAAAGAAAAGAAAACTAAAATTAACTTGCTTACTTATCCTTTTTCCTTTAATTCACAAACTAAATATTTTAGAATATAATATTTTACCATTTAATTTTTAAAAAAGGGGTTTCAAATACAAATAGCAGGTCCATGTTAAGCTGTTTTTAATTTAATTCAGATTGAAATGACACCATGTTTCCATTTTTTAATCCAGTATATGAGAGCGTAATGTTATCCAGGCGTGCATGAGAGAACGTTAACGTGGCGACGCCCCCATTATAGAAGCCTGCTTCCTCAACCACTGTGTTTATTTATCTGGACTCCAACAGTCGGTTCTTTACATGTAAGAGTCACTGAGACCAACTTTGGTATTTGGCTGCTGCCTGCAGGAAATGTCTCAGGGTTAATACTTAATTGACCTTACACGAGAAGAAATGTGCTCTCAGGAGAACATTCCTCCAAGAATTGGATTTGTGGATTTGGACAACAAGGCATAATTAAAGGGTGCATTTGGTTTGAGGGAGTCGCACGTTTTGAGAACGTCACGCTATGGAGAGAAGAGGAAAACGGCTCCGCCTGCAAAAACCAAAGTTACCGACGAGGACCGATCACCAGAAGTCGTGCAGACCTTTCGGGATGGGGGGTGGAGGGATAATCTCCAGGAAGGGGCTGCGGACGGGTGTGGGGGCCCGCTTGCACGCCTCAGCATCTCCATTGTGAAGAAGCAGATCAACTATTTCCTGAGTCCACGTCGTCCCTGATGTAAACAAGGCGCAAATGAAATAAATAAATAAATGGACACAATAAATGTGTGTGATTTCTTCGGTTTTCTCCTACCTCCCCCTGCAGAGTGGAAAACACATTGTAAAAGAAAAAATTAAATCACGTCTTTTTAATTATACTTTTTAACAGTTCTACAGAAATGTCCCAGTTTGAGTCAGAATTATTTTAAGGACATTACAGCACCGGACTGCTGGGACAGAATTGTGGGAAACAAAACAGCAAAAACAACATTTGTTTAGTGACAAAAGTAATCTGTATTCTGTTTACGTTGGGGAAAATAAAATGCTAATTGATCCAATGATATTTATTTGTTATTCATTAAAAATCTCTAAAATGGGAAAATATGCTTTGAACTAATGTAAAAATAATTTAATCACATGAACAACATGAAAGTACTGTAGTAACATATCAGCATAACAGTTTGTCTAAGTTTGACAACTTTCTAAACTAACAACTTTTTTTGATTGTAATTATCACATTTCTATCTTTGTATCTGAAATCATGAAAGGTACCACAGATTTCGTGAATACACAAATGTGTGGGAATTGCAGAAAATGTAAATATCAGAGCCGTTACTTTGTCTACGTTCATGAATAAACTCGCAGGCTGTAAAAGAAGTTTTCAACAAAAAAAAACAACCTCAAGAGTATTCATAAGAAGCGTGCAGCTGTGTGAGTACCTGCTTTAGGGTAGGTGGTGATGAGCAGGTCAGAGGGGTGAGGGTTGAAAGCCCAGATGGAGTCCCACTCCTTGGCGATGAGGCTCATGAGAGGAACCCCTTTGACTTTGACGAGGGGGAAGCGGAACAAAGAGGAGCCGGCTTTCTCGATGGCCTCGTGGTAGGTGAGATCTTCTTCCCCCGACATGACGGATACCGTCCAAGAGTGACTCCAGAGAAATCTAAATCCTCCCGCGAGACGACCGCCGGGCCAGCGCTCCTCGTCTTCAGCAGCTCCTCTGTCAAACTGTTGATTTTCCTTGAGGGTGCACAAATGACTTCCTGCTCGATGGCTCAGCCCACACTGCAATCATCCTTCCACTGTGCCGCTTGAATGCTGTTTAGTGGCTTTTCCTCTCCAAAAACCCTGGATGGCCAGAATCTCTGGGGAGACACCTCCCGAAGACGGTGTGCACCAAAGTCCCAGCTGAAGCCTTAAGTGCTCAAGTCTCCCTGAAATGTCTTTCTTTCTCGCTCTTTCTGTCTTTGCCGCCCGGCTGTCTGAGTGCTCGTCCTGGTTTCTTATCTGCCTGCGATCACTGGAACTTGCACCGGCAGATACACTGAAGTGCCGTTATGTAACGTTCCCAGTCACGTATGCTCACAGGACTATCCTGTGTTCCCCCATAATTTGGAGAAGGGAGTAGGGAGGGTCTCATGATCTCTGCAGCCCACTGAGAGGTGAGGCGTACTCACACTGAAAGGATTAAACATGACAAGCTCAGAAAGTTTAACCCTGTGCTCGTTCCACATCTGCTTCTCACTTTCACCAAACAAAAACAAATGATCCAGGTCCAGACTTGCCTTTTTTTTGTTTGTTTTTGTTTTGTTTTCTTTGTGAATCCATGGATGGGGAAAAACCAGCCTGAGCACTTTGGTGGTGTGCGAGAGGGAGAGAGAAGGCTCCCGTTCAGATTCCCTTTTGGACCTTTGACCTCTTTTAACCCTGCTGACTTGCTTTGTGTTGCTTGACTGATGTCTGAACGATTCGTTCCAGTTTTTCATCAACTTGCAAAGACAGGTTTCCCATGTCGACGTCGCACCAGTTGAACAGTTAGTTAGACATGTCTGAAAGTTTTTTTTTTCCCACCCCTAAGTGACTGTTTAGACTGTACATTCCAGGATTTCCACACTCAATATCCTGTCAGTGCCGTGAGCAATATTTTCACTGAAAATACTCCGAGCTCAACAGGGGCCTGAAATATTCAACAAAGGACATCGAGTTCGCTCTAGAAGTCAAGACTGTTATAAGCCTGTCATTGTCAGTGTAGGAGAAATGAAGCAATGTGCACATTAATTATTGACTTTTGATGCTTTAATTTAAATCTATTCAGGACTAGCAGAGGAAAAACAAAACAAAAAAGAACCCCATATAATCTGGGCTCTTATGTTGTGTCAACATTTCTGTTGCTGTGATTCAGATAACAGCCTCCTCAGTCTCCACAAAGAAACTTCCTGGAAGGAGCTGGTTTATTCAACTTCAAAGAAACCAGATCATCCACTGCTTGTCTTCCAGGAACCGTAAAGCCCGAGGGTTTCTCAATGTTTCACTCCTCTGGATAAACGTGGCCAACCAAAGAATGACTGGGTCTTTCTGGTGTTTTTTTTTTTTTTTTGCAAATTCCCTGATGGCCAAACAACAAACCCAGGACCCCAAGGAGGTCATCGAAATGCGAAATGAGAGAAGCACATGCTTTTTTTGCTTTTTCTTTTGTAAGAATAGCAAAATGTGCAGTTTGACCATGGTGGAATTATCAACCAATGTCCCACGAAGCACATTCTGGAGTGCTTTGAGTCCAGGTTCTATGCAGGTCCTCCCTTTTCTTCACGCACTAAATCAAGTTGTCTCGAGGAGTTCCTATTCTCTGGGTTTTCCCTGTGATGGACTGGCGACCTGTCCAGAACGTTTCTTGCATTTCCTCACAACCCTGAGTTCGATTAAAGAAGCATAGACGATGGCAAAATAGTCAACATTTGACCTGACTCTGAAGAACATGACATAACTCAAACTCAGCCAGTCTCACTGGTTAAGTTGCAGAATTCCAGTAACTATTCCTCCTTCACAGAAATCCACATCTTTCTCTCACAACCCTGTGTTTTAGCACCCCCAAATACAAGATAAAATACTGAATAACGTCATAAAACTACAAAAAAACAGAAATGGGACCAAAGCAGAGAACCGATAAGACAATGAAAAGCAGACATTGTTCCCAAAGAGCACATTCAGCACCTCTTGTAAAACACCCTTGACATCAGAATGCACTTCTCATTCAAAGAAACGTCAGTAAGTATTCCTCCGTGTGCGACGCCACAGATTGTTTTGTAAGTACATGAAATGTTTCCCCATATGTTTATGGGGTTGACTGCAGCTGTGGGATGAATAAGTGATGCATTCTTCCTCCTACATTGACCTATATAAATCTGTGCAGGGCCACATGTTAACATCTGGGAGATCTCCGCTACATTTCTGTTGGCTTGTCGCTGTGAAGCCCCACCAGGACAGGCGTGTATTTCTGGAAAGGAACCAACAGTCGACTGAGTCCCATTAATAAAACAACGGCATGGATTCATTAAAGATTTAAGAATTATACTGAATACACCTGGACCGTACTTTGTTTTTCCATTCACGGTTGGAATATGGGCTGCTTATTATTCTCACATTCTGTGTCTGTGCAGATTTTATGTTATCTCTGAATACTGTAGATCCTGGTAACACTACTGATCGGTAATAAATGTAATTGAAGAAGGCTGATTACTTCCCTTAAATTGTGCCACATTTGTGTGATTTGTCCATATGCACACACTCAGCTCTTCATTTATGCAATAGTTCTTAAGGTTAGACAATGACCAATTTCATGATTTATTTATTTCTTGCATTCAACACAATAGTAATTTAAAGATATGCACATCCTCCATTGTTTATATGTATAGTTTGTATGTGGCTTGTTGGTCGTGGGTGACAGTTGCATTAGTTACTCCAAGAAAATGAATTATTTTTAAAAGGGCTTATTTATCATTTATTCATCATAAATAACCGATATTACCAGCTGTGTAATGATTTTTGAAGTTTTGGAGCAGTTTTGTCTACATCTCAGAAAGTGATATAGTCTCTAGAAGCCAGCAATACTACCTGGTGTTTAGAGTTTAAAAGAAAAAAACATAAAGAAACATTCAGATGAGGTTAAGTTTACCCAAGAGGAGGAACCCAAAAGACTTTCATTTAACACTTCAGCGCACCTCCAAACATCAACTTTCCATCACATTTTGCGCACCCAAAACTCTAGAACTGTATGGACAAATCAGTTGAATTGCTTTCTTCTTTTACCCTTTTTGAGACTAAATTAATTAATTACATCCTGTCTGAATAGTATCCCACTGGTTGTGGTTGATGTGCTGTGTGGTTTAAGCAACGGCTTTTTGTGAACTTCTTGGTAAAATTTTTCTTGTTGTTCCCTGATTCTTTGTCAGATTTGATTCCTTATAATTCTGTAATATATTCTGTTTTTGTGCAAGTATAGAAATAAAGATAACTGTTGAACGCAGTACAACTCGATATCCAATTGAATGAATGAATGAACAAACAAACAAACAAATAGATGAATAAATAAATATCAGACCACCACAATTCGTAATAATATGTGAGACAGCCTGAAGAAGAAGAAGAAGAAGAAGAAGAAGAAGAAGAAGAAGAAGAAGAAGAAGAAGAAGAAGAAGAAGAAGAAGAAGAAGAAGAAGAAGAAGAAGAAGAAGAAGAATCCTCTTGGGGAAATTTCCAATCTTACAAACTCAGGATGTTGTTGAAGTAATGTTTATTTGACGCAAAAGCCCAACAAAATGATAGTGAAAGCAGATCTAACGAAGAAGTTTGCAAAAAAACTGCATAAGTCGTTGTCTGTATTTTACGGTAATGTCCCACCACCACCGGAAGTTCTGATGACGACTTCCTTAACAACCAGCAGGTCTCGAGGAAGTTTGTATTTAGCATGTCGCCGACACATATTTACTAATCACAATATAGAGAATAGGCATTAACTTTTGAGATTCTCGCTGTTACGTTAGTATTATGACCGTCATGTTCCCGTTGACGAGATGAATTCCGGCCTGTTGCGTCCTTTAGTTCTCGTGTTGATCGTCTCTGGGGGTCTCACGCATGCAGCCACAGATACAGCCGGGATAAACTCCACCGAAGCAGCTCTCAGCTCGGCCACTCCTGCTCCGGGCGGCACGGCTCAAACCGTGGACCCCGCAGGAGTCACCCCCACGGAGGAGGTCCCTCCCGATGTGGGCCTGAACTTCACGGTGAACGGTACGATTTCCCCCACCGTGGACACCGAGGCTCCGTCTGCCACCACCGCGCTGCCCGGAGTGACTCCACAAGGTGAAGAAGCACACTGCAACTGTCTTCATACAAGCCTTTACACTTATTGATAGAACTGGTTTTATTGTGGTTTTATGAATCCAACGAGTTGTACTTGCAAATCTCTATCGATCTTACTTTCTATCTATTATCAAACCTTTTGTCCAACTCTCGTCTACCTATCTATCTATCTATCTATCTATCTATGAATCCATCCATCCATCCGTGATAAGTTTTGATCATGGACATTTTTATTTCAGACATAGAAATCATACACTTTTATGTTTGCATACAATATGTATGAAGAGACTCCATGTATTATGTAAATGTACCTCTGCAGCTATGGGATATATAAACCCTGTAAAGTAAGAAGAAGCAAAGCTTTCTTGTTCTGAACCCTTCTTCTCCATCTATTTAGGTTTTTGTGTTGGGTTACAAACATTTGCGTGGCTTTCCCTTCTTCGCAGTTGACACTCACGTATTCTCTTATTCTCCAGGCTGTTCCTGTGATTTGACGCCTGATTTTTGTGACATCGGCTGCTGCTGCGACACGACGGATTGCGGCGTTGCCAACTTGAGCACAGTGTTCACTGGCTGTCCACAGAGAGTCATGTGGGTTTCCTTGCCTTGCTCGTACATCTGTGGTCCGCAGACTCTTTAAAACAGTTTGAATCTTTGCATTCTTGCAGATCCGGAGTTTGTATTGAGAAGTGGCTCATGTTTACGGCCAACGTGGACTCATCTCTCGTCACTGTGACTGATTCCTTATTTTGTGTCCAGGCTGAAGGTAAATAAGTAAAAAAAAAATCTAAACAAAACACTGCATTCATCAAGAAATACAGTTCGCTTCCAGTTATTTCACAACCACACGCAGTCCAACCATGAATGTGCGCTTTGTCACTTTCCAGCAGAGGATGCTGTCCAGTCTGCCCCGGCCGGATCTCAGCATCCATCTTTAGGAAACTCTTACCATTTCTCCCCACCAGGACCAGCGAGCACCAGCCACCGCTACAACTTCTACAGGGTAAAAAAAAAAAAAAAGATTCACATGACCAAAAGATGTTCTCGGGGGGTCTTCAAGTGACGATATGATATAGTAAAGTGTGGATCCATCTCTGTAGGCAGATGACGTCATCCAGACGTATTTCTCCAACTCCTCTGTGCGGGGTCTCCTCCGTCAGCCGTCGCCGGGGCCTGTGGCCTCGTCCTGCATGAACCGCAACCCTGCCAGTGAGTTCCCACTGTTTCCAGGAGTAAATATTTGACCGAGGGACCGTCAGAGCTGAGTAAAGTTTCCACAAACTATTTTAAATGTTTCTCGTCTCAGCCTAATTTTGTGCAAGAGCCCCTTCATGCTGCATGAGAAACTTCCTCCCATCGGACTTTTGAAACGGCAACATTATATAACCCATTAAAAAGGCCTGAACTGAAACATGTGTCAATGGAAAATGTTCATTTTAAGGTATTGTTAAAGGACATTTCTATATTTCAATACTTTAAAGAAGCTATAAAGGTTTAAACAGTATAAAAGGGATCAGAATCACACATAATTCACCATTTCTAGTTAAAAGAAACTAATCAAAATGTGTGTTTGCCCATATATTATTCAGCACAACTGTTTCTTTTAAGAACATTAAATATGACTTATTAAGCATATGTTTAAAATATACGCAGTCACTTGCAGGAGCTGGAATAATTAAATGTATATCAAATGTGTGTAATGTTCTTTCCCTGCCTGTAGAGTTCCTGAGGTCAGCGTCTCTGTCCTGCACCCGCATGTTGACCTCGGCGTCGTGCACCACCGATCCGGCGCTCAGCGCTCCGTCCTACTCCTCCCACATGAGTCTGGTTCAGGTCTGGGAGTCCACGTGCATTCACTGCTTTTACACCTGTCACTTTCCGTGCCAGCAGGCCGTCTAACGCACAACTCCTTATTGCAGATTCCAAGAGGTGAGAGGGAACCGGTGTCAGACTTTCTTGTAAGTTGCAACTAATCAATGATGCAGCGATCGACTTGCATCCACCTGCTGCACCTTCTTTGTTCTTACAAACAACCCGAGCAGTTTAGGTTTTAGGTGATTGCATATCTAAAGTCAAATAGCTCGAAAAGCTATACTGTACAGTATAAACATGATAAAACCATGAAGTGCATTTAAGTATTGGCCCTTATTTTTTTGTCTATTTCCTTTAAATAGATGTGATACAAACAGTGATAAATGTAATAATTGCGGCTTCAGGTTCCTGTTACTCCGCTGGCTGACTGGCCGACGCCAACCCGACAAAACGACTCCTGTATTAACGTAGTGACAAAGGTGAACGACCACACTGGTGTCATTTAAACCACAGTATTTATCTGCATAATAAAACCTCAGCCACGTGGGTTTTTTTCCCCTCCTGCAGGTGGAGTTTGTCATCAGCTACACAGGCGGAGGTGAACTCGTTCACGCAACAGTCAACATCGTCTTAGCAGACGTGGACTTCAATCAGTTGCTGTCGCAGACACACTCCACGCAGTTCCAGGTAATAAACCGTTAAAAGCACTAATTTTTTAAACGCTGAATTCACGCGACTAATATAAGTGCGTGTTGCGCGCTGCAGATGGCCACGCCCCGTCCCACCCCGGGCCCGATCTCTGCCGTCGGACTCCTGCCGGGATCGCCCGTCGTCGGTCGCTTTGACCAAGAAGTGAAGCCCGTATCCACAAACGTCCCCGCCGAGCGCGGCCAGTTTATTTTGAATGAGCTTGGAGTCGCTACCAGTCCTTGACAGTGAGTCAGCTGACGTCTCTGGGGGTGTCGCGGGGCGGGGAGTGTTCCTCAGACCCCAGCGGACGAGGACCCGTCCTCTTTACGCACAACGCCATCACCGGCTGCACGTTCAGGTGACACTGCGCCGTCCGGAGCCTTTAGCTACGGTGACGAGCACGAAGCGAAGCTTTGGAATTGTCATACGTGAGCCTCGTCGTCATTTTCTCTCCGTCTGATTCGTCCAGCTCCTCGGCGAGCGACTGCTCGCAGCTGCTTTCAGAAATCTCCGGGGTCCTGCAGGGGCCCGCGACCCCCGATGTGATTGCCATGAATTCAGGCTCTCAACCGGACTGGACCAGAGTCGTCACCCGGGACTGTCCAGTCGACCAAGAGGTGAAGCTCGCGGAACAAAACTGATCGCTCTGGTTGTTCTAGTCATTATTGAAACGCCGGGATTCTTTCGTTCTTTTTCCAGGAAACGTGTGAAACGGGCTGCACCGTCCCCCTGTCGCTCTCCGTCCAGGTCCTGTGGGCCCGTCGAGGTCTCGTTGATCTCCCACAGAACTACATCCTGGGCGCCAAGTATCTTTTCCACTGTCAGAAAGTGAAGGTAGACGTCCTTTCACACCAACGCTTTCATCGGCTCTCGTGTTCTTTACTTCACCTCCAGGAAAAACGTTGAAATAACCCCCCCTCCCTCCCCCGTCTGTTATTCCTCAGTGTCCGAGATCGTCGCCCCTCACCCTGACCACCAAAGTGACATTTGCGGACGCCACCGTTTACCCAGAACCCCCCCGGGGCCGGCCTCAGCCTCACTGGAAGTTTCCGTTCGGTTTCTTCACCAGAGGCTACGCCGAGCTGGACGGTCCCGTTCTGAGCCGCGGCGACACTCGGAGCGTCACGTGGAGTTTAGCGCTGCTCACCGTCATGTTGCTCACGGGATTGTGACTCTTTTAAGTGAAACTTACAGGATTTTTATGGCTTGTTTGTGTTTTTTTATACAAAGAAAAACTCTTTTTTTTTAGGTTAATAACTTTTAATGTATTGTTTGCTTACAGAACTGTTTTCATATCAGTGTTGTAAAGATGCATTTGTTGCAAATAGATCCTCCTCTCGCTCCCCTTTTCGGTTTGATTTATGTCTTTGGGCTTTCGTCTCATTTCTCTCTTTGAATCGCACGTAGTTCAGGAGAGTGACGATCGCCGCTGGAGTTATACCTTCCAGACGAGTGGCAGCCCCCAGCTGGAGAAGAAGCCACAAGTATAAATTAGACGGCCCCCCGTTACGTTTTTATGTTCCAGAGTGCGAGTGCGCCGACTCACTGTGCTCGGTCGAACCCGGTCCAGAGTCTCTCTGGCCTCCCGAGACAGCGATACCGGCAGAGACCAATAGTCCATGTCGTCCGGCAACACCATGCTCTCCTCCCGCTGAATCCTCTCGATCTCCTTCTTCTGTTTGTCACAGTGCGGCCTGTAGACAGCTGCACCACAGACGGCACAGAGTTATTCGCCAAGAGCGAACGAACGACCTCCGAAGGCTTAAAGATGAGTTCTTACCCTCAATCTTGAGTCTTTGAGAGAACTCGGCGTACGGCGACAAACGCTCCGGCCATTCGGACGCCAACATGTCAAAGGACATGTCGCTGTACAGCAGGAGATCCATGGCACTGAGAAGGAGCCGGGGTCAAACGTTCAAGCAGGAATATTCTTTGATTCTTCGTCACTGGAAAGTGACACGTGTTCAGGCTTAAAGAGGCTTCATGGTTGGATAACTCACGTCAGGACGCTGGCCTTGTTCTCACTGATGTTACAGGCAGGAAACCTTCTCCTCCAGGTGGAGGTCGGCAGAGAGACGGCCTGAAGGGCTGCGATGGCGTCCTGGATGGTGTCCCTCACTCTTATGGCCTCTTTGTAGCGCAGAGACGACACACACCCCACTTCCTCGAACCCTGAGACGGCAGAGAAATACGTGAATTCAATCCTCGGCGACGGCATTTTAGACAAAAAGACGTTTGGAGACGCTGTGCCGACCCTTCAGGGTGAGGCGGAGGTCGGCGTTATCCGGTCGGAGGGAAGTTCGAAACTCGGCCCGGCTGGTGAACATGCGGTAAGGCTCGGTCACGCCTCGGCTCGACAGGTCGTCGATCAGGACCCCGATGTAGCTCTCCGTCCGAGACAGCGCCGCCGCGGGCATGGAGAGCGCCGAGCGGGCGGCGTTTACCCCCGCCCACAAGCCCTGCCAAGCATACAGCTCTGGTGTCTATGAAGGGAATTCATACTGGGCAAAGATAAGACCACTGCAGTCCTGCTCTGTAAAATCACACGGTGACGAGTTGAGTTACAAACTTTCAAGTATTCGACCACTAAAACACCGACCCGCAGCTGACAGACGATATTCTAACGAGGGCTCAGAAAAGTTCAATTATAAACAAGATTTGCAGCATTCTGCCCAGTAAAATCTGCATTTTTGGAATGAGATGACCAATAAATTACCATAACATATTGAAGAAAAAAAAACCCTGCGTTAAGCCAAAGCAAAAAACGCTGCAAGAAACAAAATGAAATGGCCCTGGGAATAATCGTCACCTGCTGAGCCTGATAATTATGGATGAATGGATTTTCACTTATATAGCATGTACTAAACTAGCTTTTCGTCTCACTCTATTCATTTCTCCAGCGTCGCACCAATTATGTCTGATGAACTCTGATGGCTTCTCTTTCTGTCCAATTAAAACAGCCAGCGTTGATCACGTCGTCCGACGTGACTGCATCACTGAACAAATGATATATTTGTAACCTGCAGGCCAAACTTTTGCTCATTTAGATATAATGTCGAGTTGTGATGATGCGTTGTGCGTGTCAGGGCTCTACAGGTGATGTATGAGGAGGAAGCAACTACCTGAGCCGCGGCCTCTTCGTACCCAGTCGTCCCGTTGATCTGACCGGCCAGAAACAGACCTTGGGTGCTTTTCACCTGAAGTGCCGGGCTCAGCTGAGTCGGACACACGAAGTCGTACTGGACGCCGTAACCTGAACACACAAACGAATAAGACGAAATCGCTCTTGTTTTTTTTCCGACGTGGACCAAAACTGGATTCGGGGAGCGAACCTGGCGTGTGGATCTCAGCTCTGTGCAGCGGAGGGATTTCTCTGATGAGGCGTAGCTGCGTGTCTGGGGGCATGGTCATGGACAGGCCCTGTGGGTACAGGAGGTCGGAGGTCACCCCCTCCGGCTCCAGCCACACCTGGTGCTGTCGCCCTGGGAAGCGGAGCACTCGTGACTCAATGGAGGGGCAATACCTGCGAGAGACGAGAACCGGAGCTCTTGCTCGTGATCGCCAGACAACAGAGTACGAGTTCTACCTTCTGTGTAAGACGGGCACGTGTACCTGGGACCTTTGGCGTCTTGCTGTATGTGACAGTTGAGATGAAGGCTTTCTCTCACCACTCGCTCCACACCGGGAGTAGTTAAAGTCAGGTAACAAGGCAGCTGCTCGTCTGGCTGTTTAGTGTGAAAATAAATGACATTATCCACTGGAAACTGGTTGCAAGTGCTTGTAATAACGTGTTGGACGACCCTGATTAGAAGAGAACCCTGCTTTTCGCTTACTGGGACACAGGAGTGGATTTAATAATGCTAATTTTTAGATGCTTCCTGGTTACATGCGGATTTAAATCCAGTCTATGGTGTCCTCAGTTTTTCCTCTCTTAAATTTGGACCAACGCTGTAAGAAACGATTGCAATACTGCGTGAAATTGACCTTGCAGTGTGTGTGGGTGTTAAGGAAGCTGAAGGGCGTCGGGTGGCTGTCCGCAGGGTGAAGCTTCGCCAAACAAAAGTCTACGGACTCCTTCACGATCCTCGGAGGCGTGCCGGTCCTCAGCCTGCCCGTCCTCAGCCCCAGCCTCTCCCTCAGAGTGTGGGACAGGCCGGCGCTCGATGGGGCGTCTCCAATCCGACCCCCGGGGGACGACGTCTGGCCCACAAACAGAGAGCCAGACAGGAAGGTGCCGGTCGTGAGGATGACGGCGCTGGCTGAGATCTGCTGGTCGCCGTTTTCTGATGTTGAGAGACAAGAAAAGGCCACACGGACACATTGACAAGCACGTTTTTTGTGTAAAACTATTTTAATCATCTAACAATTGCATGCAACCATCCACCGATATCTAAAGCGGCTCATTTTATCACAGATTTGCCTTCTGAAGTGCAATAAAGAGGTGAACACACACTGGTTACCATTTAAAAGGAATTGGCTGTGCGTGACACCCTGCTCACCCAAACGTATCCCAGTGACCCTGTGCTGTCCAGGTTTCTGCGGGTTTGGTTCTGCCACGAGCAGCTCCTCCACCGACCCCTCCACCACCGTCAGTCTGGGAGTGGAAAGCAGCTCAGACTGTGGAAACGCACACAAATAAAGTCATTCGAGTTCCGTGGCAGAGAGAAATTCTTTCACTTGTGTGTGTGTGTGTGTGTGTGTGTGTGTGTGTGTGTGTGTGTGTGTGTGTGTGTGTGTGTGTGTGTGTGTGTGTGTGACACCTGAATGAAATCCCGGTAGCGTTGGCGGTCCAGCTGGGCTCTGGGACCCCACACCGCCGGCCCCTTCCTGCGATTCAGAATGGAGAAGTGAATCCCAGCCCGGTCCGCTGCTCGGCCACACAATCCATCCAGAGCATCGACCTCCTTGACAAGATGGCCCTTCCCCACTCCTCCGAGGGACGGGTTACAGGACAGAGCGCCTTCAAGAGAGTCACATTCATGTCTTTAATTCCTTGGATTGCATTGACAACAGAATAGATGCATTACGTTATAATGACTTTTAGTGTCTTTGGACGGACTTTGCCAACAAAAGAGCCTTTTCTCTCACCAACTGTGTGTATTTTCTGTGTGACCAAGAGTGTTTCTGCTCCCACTCTGGCTGCTGCCGCCGCCGCCTCGGTCCCCGCGTGACCCCCGCCCACCACGACAACGTCATACTGCTGTTTGGCGCGGTGACTGGCGGGTCTGGATACCACCGACAAGAAGCTCTGCAGGCGACGGAGCTTCTTTGTCAACATGTGAAATGCACACCTGTCGGAGGAGAAGTCAGGTTTTTGTTTTTTTGGTGTGTGGGAGTCTGTTTCTGTGTGGTTGTTGTTTTTACTGCTGTTTCTTAAATGTTTTAAATCACTGCGTTTAGTCCACAAAGTTTTTTTGGTGTGTGGGAGTCTGTTTCTGTGTGGTTGTTGTTTTTACTGCTGTTTCTTAAATGTTTTAAATTGCTGCGTTTAGCCTATATTGTTGGTTTTAGCACTTTAAAATTCACAAACGTAAGGTGCAATTCAAATAAAATGCATTATCATTATTACGAATAGTAGTAGTTGTAAAAGTAGTAGTTGATACTCTGATGATCAGCTACAAGTGAAATCCGATTTTATCACATGAGACATGACTGCAGGTGGAAAAAGCAGTGAATTAAAAGTACAATCATTTGTATATTGATTAGATTGTATTGAATTCAAGATGAAAGAGCAGTTTTACTAAAAGTAAAATGTACTCTTTAGGATATAAAAGCTACTTATAGTATTAAGTCTATACAAAATGACATAATGGTTGAGAAATGCAGACATAAAATGTAGTTTTTCGTCTGTTAGGAAAAGGAAGTTATTGACTATAAACATGCAGATAAAAAAGCTTAAATACTCGTTCAAATCGTGGACAGATTGTTCCGAGTTGCGATTGTAAATGTTGCTTTTGTGTGGCAGTTTTCTTGCATCAAAAGGGCGATGATGTTTACACCACATTCATCAATCCAAGAGTGATATATATTCCATGAGTAAAAGACAATAATGTCATAACACAACACCAGTTTACATTATTTGTACTTACGTGCAGGTCCACGCCTACAGATCACTTTATAGTTTCTCTCGCATTCACTGAAGGACGTATTGTTTCGATTTTCGGGTTGATGACAGCAGAACGTGAGACTCGAGGGAGGATAAAAGATGTTATAGAGAAATACAAAGCTGAAGTTATGTCACACAGACGATCTTCACGGAAGCTGCCATGCTGCATGGAGAGACCGGAGCCGTAATAACTGGAGTAAAGGCGCAACGACAAACTCTGTTTTTAACGCTGTCTTTTTATGTTCATGACAAGAGATTATTGTAACTTTGTAAAAGTTGGCTGAACTTTTACCTCCGACCTCCTCTTGGCACAGTTTGATTAGAATTCTACCAGTTTAGCTGTTTTTCTAAGTTATTAAGTAAATAACTACCCTATCCTCCAGTGACCTCTGACCCTAATTCAATAAAAGCAAAGTGTATTTATTCATATAGCACCATTCAGACACAAGGCAATTAAGAAATACATTAAGAAAAATGAGAATACATAAAACCCTATCTGATGAGAAAATGAAACAATTAAAATCGATTGTTTAATGGAAAGCATAATATTGTTTTAAGATCTGATTTAAAAGAAGTGATTGTGTCAACAGTCCACAGGTGAGGAGCGTAGGAACTAAAAGTCGCTGCACGTTTGCTTCTGACTGAACGCTTAGTGGATAAAGTGGCAAAGGGATAAATAAAAGATGGATAGATGGAAGTTAATCTGGGTATAGGTATGACAGAGCATCCAAGTGGCCAAATCCATCCAAAGTTTCACCTGTAAAGATTTCCCACATTGAGAAAGACATGTGTTGATATAAAAAGGGGGAGGACATACTGTAGATCACTGCAAAATAGCAAATCATTTGAGGATTTCAACATCCAGGACAGTATTCCTCAACTTTCCTTATACCTGGAGCTGAACACCTGAGCCCCTCCTCTCAGGCCCATGATTTGCTGGTGGAGTCTCCCACCAACATAAAAAAGGAGAAACATTTTGAAAATACAAAGAAGGGGCAGTTTTCCAGGTATGTTCCAGGTCCAAGAGAGTTCCATTGAAGGCTTATTGCATGTTTACACCCAAAAAATGTTCACACATTGGAACAGTTATAAATGTGTTTTTACTGTGTTAAATGGAAATAGATACATTGAATCAATTTGCTTTTTTGATGAGACGCTGCAAATTGGAGCACAATATTTTGACTTTATAATGACTTTAATATTGGTACAATGCTTTTTATTTTTCTTTCGTTTTTCTTTTCTTTTTTTCCCTAAAAATTTGCATCTGGTTCCAATTGAAATATTATTAATCCGACATTTTGCAATAAACTTGATGAATCTCCTTTCCGTCACTAATTTCTTGCTCAATTGAGTTTTGTTTTTTCAAACAACTTGTTTGAAAAGTGATCCGGGTAAAGTCTGGGAGACGATCGGATTAAAAATGATCGAGGAGGAACTTTGTAAACAAACAATCCTCCTCCTGGTGTGTGCGGTTACTGCCACGTGTGCAGCCGAACCCTTTCATTGTGGTTTACAAGGGAGGGACCAGCAACCGGCATCGATCCGGCATTGATTGAATCATTGGTCCACGTACGCGCGCTTAGTAGTAGGTCAAAACGTGCCCGCGCACGTAAACGCCCCCTCCCCCTTCAGGCCGGTTGTTAGTCAGCCGCGCGCGGATTCAGTCAAGTGAGGCTACCGAAAGGTGGTGTTGACCGACCGCTGCAGGTTTTCATCAAGAAGCCTGAACATTTTCGACTCGTTAAGACATCTGACAGCGACGCCAGGTCCTTATTTTTAACGGAAGGGTCGGCGGTGGCGGAGTGCAGGCGACGCGACCGAGGGAGGAGAAATAAATCCCGGAGGGAAAGCGACCGAAGTGAGCTTGAGGATCAGAGCTAATGCTAACTTAGCCAGCCCGCTGCTCAAACAATTACACGGAAACTGGTGTAATTTGTCTTGTCGCTTGCTTCGGCGCAGCCAATGTGGTTACTAAGTTGATAGCCTGGAGGAATCTGTTAAGTTATGTGTTACATTTAATTTAATTATTGTGGTGTTTTTGCCTTTGCATTGTAGGCCACAAGCGCCTGGCATTCACTTTAGCAAGATTAGCACGAGTGGCCGGTCTTATTGAGGTTACACCGGCTCTGCGCTCCTCGGGACGGGGGATATTGCCAATCGTAGTTCGCTTTTCAAAGCAACTTGACATCGGGAGGCATCAGTGTTTATAAGTTCGTTTTACACTTGGTACTTTCTAAGCCTTGTGCTTCGCAATGCTGAAACAACAGCAGCCCGGCTCAGGCGGGAGAAAGGCGTCCAACGGAACATCGGGCCCCGCTGGTATGTCTTCACCAGTCAGCGGCATCAACAGCGGCAACAGGACACCAGCTGGGAGGTAAGCATGTTGGGGCGTTCGCTCAGGACAGTCCGGGGATTGTTCTGTGACTCCCAAGGCCTACCGGTTAAAGCGCTGTACGCCGAGAAGGCGGAACTGGGTAAATGGAACGCTCCGCCAGCCAATGAGATGGCTTCTTTTTTGAGTGGCAGATGTCGCGGACCAATCATATTTTGTGAAGGGGGTTCCAGTGGAGAGGGTTAGGTGAGACGAGGTTGCTGGGCGCAAATCAGCATGGAGGCGATGCAAAGTTTATCTGGCCCGTGAGAGCTGGAGAGAGAGAGTGAACGTTTAGCGAAAAAATAATCAAATCCACAAAATGACGTGTTTGCTATTGGTCGATGCTAAAAGAAAACGACATAGGGGGCTTGTGTTGATTTAATCGCCCCGATGTGGACCCATGTGTGCCGAAATCGGAGATGAGCGATTGTGTTTACTCAAGTCTCGTCGGCTTCGTCTTTGTTTTGTAACTGGCAATAACACACCGTCACGTGGGTTGTCTTGACGATATAGATTATTTTTTCCGTGTCCTCGTCGGTGTAAATTGTTGCCTCACGTTTGGGAGTGGATGATAACGCGATGTAAGCGTTGACGTTGTCATTATTTGATGTTTACGTCGTGTTTTCACATCCTTTGTCAACCATTTTGCCGGCAATAATCAGCCTGACACATATTGTTGAGGGGTTGTTGGAACAGAAAAGGCCATTCTTCACCTCATTTGACACCGTCTCGATGCCACGTTTTTTTGGTCCAAAGCCAAATAATCGTAGCCACTACACTAAATTCTCAGTCGAGATTTCTCGAGGATATTAGCGACTTGCTACTGAAGTAAGCAGGTCAACCTCTCAAATATTGGCACAGATTATTTCGTCCATGTGGAAAGTGACACCGATCCAACAGGCTTTGAAAATAGTTGTGTTCTTGTTTTTCACAGGAATCGAGCTTCTGCGAAGCCATCATTCCAGTCATCCCCTGTAAGTAGCATGCCACAGTTTGTCAACAAAACCTTAAAATAGGAGCATAGAATGCACTATTGTAGTAATGTCTGAGAGGAAATGCACAATCCAGTCTTTTGTTAAATGATAATGGATGTGTGAAAAACACTGTCTTAAATGGAATTGCAGATTCTAGCTGCAAATACTTGGGCTGCTTTTTATTTATACAGATATAAATGATTAAAAAAATTGTGTCTGTAGTGTTTTCAAAGTAGAAGGTTGGCTGTTGAAGAAGCTTTAAGGCTATTTTTGTTCTTTTGAGTCGGCAGCTCAGATGTTTCTCTTGAATAAAACCATGGATAGAGGGTGTGTTTCTTTTCGGTATTAGTCCTTCAGCCATGTCTGACTTCATTTTGTAGTTAAATAATGCACTCTTTCCCCTTCATCTGGGTTACATTGTTTTCCTCTTGTACATAAAATCCACAGGTGAACCTGCAACATAATATCTTGTTTCATACATTTAGGTTTATCAGTCTTGATCTCGAATAAAAAAAAATACTGAAAGTTGACAATTTCTCAAAGGTGAAAAAGATTATGCAGTTTAAAAGTACAATATGTTTTTCATTAGTTAATTTGTGTACTCTCCACAATTGAATGCATAAATGAAAAAAATCAGCCAACCGAAAAGGACTTTTTTTTTTTTTTTTTTTACTTGATCTTAACTTTTTGATGACCATTCTACGATAAAAAAAAAAAAATTGTTTGAGCAAATAAAATAAAATAAACCTTCACAAATCTGTGCAACTTCACTCACCTTCCATCACCTTTGAGGTTAATATATAATTCAGTTTCACATTCGGTTTCTGAACCAGACAAGGCTCTGGTACATATTAATGTCGTCCCGCCCATGCCCTCATTTAACCTTTCTTGATAAGACGTTGAAGCGCTTTTCTCTATCTATAGGTGTTCGAGGGTGTGTACAACAATGCAAGAATGCTTCATTTCCTCACAGCTGTTGTGGTGAGTTATTTGCCTTATTTTTATTATAAACCGTGATCATTTCAGAAAAATATCCTTTGACCCTTTCTTATTGGATTAAAAAAAAACTACGGCTACAATGTTGGCTTTTAATTTTGTGTTTAATCATGTCAGACTGCAAAATGGTTACTGTACATCCCATTTCATAGCTGCAGCTGTGTATATTTGTATAAACATTATTTGAATGGCCATTTCTCTTAAAAGAATACTCTCTTTCAGGGGTCCACTTGTGACATACGAGTGAAGAACGGCAGTGTCTTTGAAGGCATATTTAAGACTCTCAGTTCTCGGGTAAGAAGCTCACGTCGCGCTGTGAAGCAAACAATCCCCCGTGTGAAAGTCGATTCCCATTAAGCAAAAATGTGGCTTTCTCCTAAGTTGTCTAATTTATGTTGTTAAAGCCACTACAGAGTTCAAATTTCAGCTGCATTCTCTGTCTCCACTCTTAGTGCGAGCTGGCTGTGGACGCTGTGCACAAACACAGTGGGGAGGACAGCTCATCACCTCCTCCACGGAGAGAGGACATTACAGACACCATGATCTTCAGCCCCTCAGACTTGGTGACGATGATCTGCAGGGATGTTGACCTCAACTTTGCCACTAGAGGTACAAAGCCAATCATGTCGGGGTGCCGGAGTTTACATTTATTCCAGTTTTATGATGCATTTAAAGTGGAGATGCATAAATAGACGTTTGTTTCAGAAGTAATGCGTAATCATTGTTGAAGTGTTTCTTATTTTAGCTTGTCGCAATCTCAAAAAAAAAAACCAAAACCTTTGACTAGGTTGCTTTAAGCATGACTTTTGTAATTGCTCTTGGTGTCTCAGGGGTAAAGATATTGTCTGAACAAGCTCCTATTTCTCTGCAGCATCTTCAAAAGAAATTAGGCTTATGTAATATTGCATCATTTGATAGTTTGAGTTGGATTCAAGTGTGTTTTGCACAAACCTGCAAGAAGGAATAACTTGGTATTATCCTGACGTCTTTCATATGATTGTTAGACACCTTCACAGACTCGGCCATCAGTTCCACCCGCATCAATGGAGAACACAAAGAAAAAGTTCTGCAGAGATGGGAAGGAGGAGACAGCAATGGAGAGAGTTACGACCTGGAAAATGATGCAGTGGGTTTCTCTTTGTATTTAAAGACGAGAAATGTCAACTCTGCACCTTTGCAATACGCCGTTTGAACCGTGATTCTCACTCATCTTCTTCCATTTCACAGTCCAACGGCTGGGATGCAAACGAGATGTTTCGTTACAATGAAGTGAAATATGGAGTCACATCTACATACGATGCCAGCCTGTCCATGTACACGTAAGTTAACACATGGCTTCAACTAAATACAAAAAATATCTGGAAAGGTGCAACGTAAAGTGATTTGCATGATTTTATTTGTTTGCTAATTTAATAATACATCAAAAGACAGACTGTGGGAGAAAATTAAATATGGCTTACTCTTCACAGGTTGTTTTTTTATATGGAGCAGGGGTACTAGACTAAAAGCCTGCTTAAAGTGTTCATAGATTACATTTTTTCATGAAGAGGCATATCCTTGTAAAGCCTCCAGCAGGCAGCTGATGTGTGAATACAAGCGCAAACCAACATGCTATTGGTGCTTGGTATCAAGCACTATTGAAAGACGACTGCACTCAATAGGACGATTGCTGCTCTAAAGTGGAATGTGTTTTCATGGTGCTGCTTGCACAACTACATAAAACCATTAGCAGTTTTATTTGATGTATTTTCCTTCTCTCTCTCACCGTCCAGCGTACCTTTAGAGAGGGGCAACTCTGAGGTGTTCAGGCAAAGGGAAGCGCGCGCCGCTCGCTTGGCCAACGAGATTGAGGCGAGCCCCCAGTATCGTCACCGGGTCAATCTGGAGAATGACGAGGGCAAAAGCGAGGAGGACAAGTTCAGCTCCGTGGTGCGCGACGGCAACGACCGAGAGAGGGGTCGAGAGAGCCCCCGTGACAGAGAGCGCGAGAGGGGCCGGGACAGTCCTGGAGCCAACAACAGGTGAGCAGGGAACCTTTGAAAGGGGGGGGGGGGGTGGGGGGGGGGGGGCTTGAAACTGAAGAAAACAACTTTTGGTTGTTTCCCTGAAGTTTTGTGGCTTCAGAAAGAGAAGGTAACTTTACTGCAGGGATCATCAAGACGTTGTGTTCAACTCTGCAGTTTAATCGCGCCATAGAATCTAAACTGATCAGATTTTGTGGGAATCGATTTCTATGTCGATCTCGTGCTGATGTTCGTCTCTCTCAGGGAGGGAAAATACATTCCATTACCTCAGCGACAGAGAGAGATGAACCGCGAGCGGGAGCGTGCAGAGAGAGGCTCCGGTGGTCCTCCGCCACACAACCGCCTGAGCGGGGGCTACCGCTCCACTCCTCCGTCCTCATCCTCGTCTCCCAGACCCCCTCTGCCATCTGCTGCTGGACCACAGCCCGGAGTCTCCCCCTCGGAAAGAAACAGCCCCCTGTCGGCTCGAGGCGGGGCCTACGCTCCTCACCACCCGCAGGGCAGCCCCAGTCCCGGTCCAGGCTCTGGTCCTGCCAGCCCATACACACCTGCCTCTCCCGGTGGGCCGGCCTCCACCCCGTCTTCTGCTTCAACCGCTCCATCCCCGGCCAGCCCTCCTGCACCGCACGGACACGCAGTTCCTCATTCCCACTCCCTTCCACACTCACTGTCTGACGTTGGCAGGCCTGTTAATGGAGGTAAGCGTTTCTGCAGACGTTGTTTTTGCAGCTGTAACAGTTAAAAATGTTAACCCCCCCCCCCCTCCCTCCCCTTCTTCTCCCCCAGTTTCTGCCAGAACATCTCCAAAAGCCCAAAGACCCCCACAGTCAAGCAGGACAGGCCGCGGTCCAAACTCGCACAATCAGTCCACAGGTACAGTCATGATGCACCGTTTTATTTCACATGATCCTAAATCCCTGGTGAATGTTGCTTTAAATGTTAAATGCAATTGTTTCTTCTCGTCTTGGCGGCAGCTCGCTCCCCTAAATCAGGCTCTTCCCAGGACACACCTTATTTGGACACGTCATCCGTCTCTCTGCCTGCTCAGAAGACATCAGGACCTGCTCCTCTCTTCCCTGTAGATGGTACGTCTCATCCTGCCTGCTCCTTCTTTTCTAGTCCTGATTTAAAATAAAATACCAACTCCTAATGTATTAGCGGCGACAACTCATTACTTGTATCTACTTTCTAGTGAATGAAATCCTTGGTGCCGCTGCTAAAGAGCGCTCTGCCGAGAGCCCGTGCAGCACAGAGGAAAACAAGAGCAGTAAAGGTGCGATCACTCAGTGTTGGTGCCGAGTCGATGCCAGAAATAATTTTTAACCAAACACAAAGTGTACCTAACCCAACTGGTGCTCACTTGTGTCTTTGGTTCTCTGACAGCCTGCACAACTTCTAATATCTGTTGCCTCCCTTCTCTCCTCCAGCTCCTTCAGTTCAGCAGAGATCACAGATTGAGGAGCTGCGGAAATTTGGCAAGGAATTCAGGGTAAGAGTTCAGCCGTGGAGCAGCGAAGTGTGAGATGAGAGAATCTGCGAGGCTGTCGTCTCAGTTGTCCACTGCTGTCAGGCTTCTCATCACAACTACACACTACGGTTTATCACGTGGCACTGATGATCGACTGCATGTACATGTGGTTCTTTACTGTAATGTTTGAATGCGTTTCTTTCTCTAATACAGCAAGACTGCAAATAAGAAAATGCGCTAAACATAGAAAACGCACCTTAATATTTTTGGTTTGTCATTAAGTCTAAAACGGGATGTATTCAAAGCATTTCTTGTAAGACCATCTGCCTTTTCTTGATGTAAAGTAAAATTTTAAATTGATGTCCCTTTTTGCCAAAACACATACTTTTATCTATTTTGTACTGAATGCTGCTACCAAGGGCTGTCTGTAGATTTGTCTTGAGTTTTCCTACTGAAAAAACAAGGTTTATTTAGCTCTAAAAAATGTATTTGATTGAGATGATCACACTTATTTAAATTCAGCTTATCCAGCCCAGTAGAACTCAGTGCTCATGCTTTGCTGTTGATTCCTTGAAGCTTTATTTAATTGTTTACTATAAAATCAAAGGTAGAAAAGCCCCAAATAATCATTGTATTTGTTGAAGGAAATGGTGGATTGTTTGTTGCATAGATATATATTCACGTCTTTCACCTTCATGTCCTCCTCCCTTCAGCTCCAGCCGAGTGGAGGCGGCTCCAGCTCTCCCAGCTCTCCTGCAGCAGCGACGCCTCCGGCTGTGAGCGACGTTCCTCAGGCCACCGCAGCCAAGGCCTCTCAGTCGGACGCCGAGCCCAAATCCCAGCCTCAAGCTCCCAGCCCGTCTCAGCCCCAGCCGCAGCCCTCACCGGCCCCCGCCGAGGACCCCACCAAGGACAACGTGGCCACAGCGGGTGCCGCAGCATCGGTCGGCGCCGCGGCTCCCCTCTCAGACAGGCAGTCGCCGGCCGTCCCGCAGCCGGCCAGGACCCCTGGAAGTGATGAAGCCAGGTCTGATGGGACTGAGCTGACAGATGGCGTCGCAGAGTCAGTCTTTAGAGCCAAACTGATCTGTGAACTCTTGACCTTAACTTTCTTCTATTTATACAATTTCTCTCGCCCCCCTAGCCAAGTGAAGAAATCCACCTTAAACCCCAACGCTAAAGAGTTCAACCCCATCAAACCTCAAATGACTATGGTGAGACGGCGTTTCTCCCCTGAACGCAACGTATATCGTTTTGCTCAGGGCTTGATTTATTTATGCCTGTGTCAATATGCAGACAAAACCCAACACAGCCCCCACCCCACCTCGGCCAACTCCCCCGAGCCCAGTGGTCCTGCAGCACCCAGGTGGACAAGGACCGCTCTACAATACCCCCTACCTCTCCTACGTCTCACAGATCCACCCTGTGCAGGTACCAACATTGTTCTTTCACTGTGGAACTGTGACGGAAACATTTGCCTTGGTTTGAAAAATAACAAATCATAAAACATTAAAGATACAACTGGCCCGATCGCCCGTGTTGTGCTATGATTTAACCATGAGAGAAATTCTGTGCAGCATCTATCATTATTTTCAATGAGAATTGTTTATAGATGCAAATATGCTTATTTAGAGTTACAAATTCCCTGTCGTTTTTCGTACCTGTATATATTTTATAGTTTCTCCTGCTTGTGTTTCAGCAGCCTCAGATGTACCAGTACACCATGTCCACAGTCAGCCAAGGAAAGTACCCCCGGACAAAAGGTAAATAAATTCTCCTGACTCGGTGTTTCTATGTTGGATATGTCAGATTATTGATGCAACACTAACTCTTTGTGATTGCTGGCATCATATCTGTAGTATGAGGCCTTAAGGCAGCTAGATTGATTTTTAAAAAGTGTCAGAAGTCTCCATTTTAGCAGGAGACTGACATTTTTTTATTTTTTTAAATGTGATCTTGTTACATCAATACCTGGCACTAAGTTTAGTTTCTCCGCCCCCTGCGTTTTGTGCGATTTTCACCAAATGTGCTCACAGGCGTGTTGACAAGATGAGCAAAGTCCAACCTGTCGTCGTATTTCCCGCAGGCCTCTGAGACGCCCGATCCTTGTGTGTGTGTTCCAGATTTCTTGTAATCGCTTGTCCTTTCCCCGTCTCCTCAGGTTCGGTCGTGGCTCAGCGCTCTGACCACGGGACTTCAGCTCCTCCCCTCTTGCAGGCTGCAGCCTCAGCAGCTGGAGCGCCGCTGGTGGCCTCCCCCTACCCTCAGTCCTACCTGCAGTACAACCCGCAGCAGTACAGCCAGCAGCAGGTCATCCAGGCCATGGCCTCGTACCCTGGACAGGTACAACCATCTTTCTGGAGGATTCCGCCGTGGCCTTTTGTCCCTTCACACTATTCATTCCAATTTCTTTCCTTTCCCAGCCCATGTACTCGATGCTGCAGGGCGGAGCCAGGATGATAGGGCAAGGTGGAGGCCCCCACCCACAAGCCCTCGGTCCCCCGGGAGGCCAGTTCCAAACACAAGGTGAGGGACCCCAAGGACCGCAACAGGGCATCTATGGTGAGTTTGGATTAACATCCGCTCGATATGGGGGGAGAGTTGACCTGCGTGTCGACGCTGACGTCACTGGTATCCGCCCCGTGCAGCTCCGCCGTCGTTCTCTCATCACACGGGCGCAGTTCATCAGCCTCAACCTTCCAGTACCCCAACAGGCAACCAGCCCCCACAACAGCACGCCGCCCCCAGTCCCGGGCAGGTAAGAGGCCCCTGGAGGAAGGATTTGCACCGTCATCTGGCTTCTATAACCGTATTGCACTTTAAGCGGTGATTTAAATAGTTTGCGGTCTCTCTGCAGAACGCTCAGTCGGGTCCGCAGCCCCAGTCCTTGTACCACTCGGGTCCCTTGTCGGCACCCACCCCACCCAACATGCCCCCGGGCCACACATCTCCACAGGGTTCTTACCCCATCCAGGGTTACAGCATCCACAGCCACCAGGGCATCCCCCCCAGCTACCCGCTGGGACAGCTTGCACAGGTATGGTTGCACCGTTCTCAGTTTGATCAAACTGTTCATGTATAGGTAGGAAGTAACTGGAGCCACATGCCGTTCACCCGCAGGCCCACGTGCAGGGAGCCATGTCTGGCCCCCACCACACGGGGAGCCACGGTCAGCCCCAGCTGGTGATGCTGCAGCCTCCCCAGCAAGGCCCCGGCGCCGTGCCGCAGCACCCCCAACATGGCCCCCAGCAAGGAGCACACCAACACTTTTACATAGGACAACACGGTAAGAGAAGCAGCCGCCCCGGCTCCACTCGCCCGTTTTCAAGTGTGGCTTCTAACGACTCTCTCTCCGTCACCCACAGCGATGCAGGTACAGACGCACCCTGCGTCCTTCCATCCGCCTGGAAACTGAAACCGCCCGCCGACCTTCCCAAGATGCCCCACCCTCCCTCCCCCCGTTCCTCCTCCCAGGATGAATACGACTCGTTAAACTATAAGGATCCCGCAGCAGAGAAGACAAAACGTCTCCCAGCACCTTATTCTTCTGCTGTAAAGTTTCCATCAGTACACACCTCGGCGTCGGCCCCGAACCAGGAGGACCGCTTTTTTTTAATCGAAGCTGAAGGAAAAAGGCAGCAGAGTCCGACCCCTGCTGCTGTCCACTTTCTCTCTCCTCCCCCCTCCCCTCCCCCACCACCCCCCCTTGTTTTAGAGACACGAGGCACCTTGCTGGGCGGACCAGTCGGAGAGGGGGAAACCAGATGGAACAGCAGCAGCAGACTCATTCTTCCAGCAATGTGGTTTTTAGCCTTGTGGGGGGTTTTTTGTGACACAAACGGGGAAACGCGGACTTGTCGCAGGATTCTTCTCTTGAATACGGCATGAATGGAGGGATTTGAAGATGCGAGGAAGATTTTTAGCCTTTTTTTTTTTTTTTTTTTAACTTGATCCAGTAGTTTAAACGGCCCCTCTGCCCCTTTTTTTTCTCTCCCCCTCCTGTAGAAGAATAAAATTAATAATAAAAAAAATGGACAAGACAAAAAAAATTTTAAAAAACAATGACCAAAAAATAAAGTTTTCAACTCAACCACAAAAGCCTTGTTGGATTAATTTATTGTCCGATTGCCTCGCTCCCCCGCCGCATGAAGATAATGGCTTTAATGAGACACAGGAATTTATTTTTTTTCATTGCACAGTAGCGGCAGAGCTTTTAATTTGAAGCTCGCTGAGCAATTGCTATTATGTCAGGTTGACAAAACAAAGTAATTACCTCCTGGGGGACATTTCTTTTGCTTCTCATTAGGTCGGATTGGTTCTGCCAGGTGGAGCTGCATGTTAATTTGCAGCCGTCACTAGGGGGCGCCCTCTATACGGCGGCGGCAGCAAGTGAGGCTCGGTGTTTGTGGCAGATGTGGCTCTTTAGGTTAGTGGGACACTCGGATTCCCCCTCAGGCAGGTGTGACACGGCACTATAGCTCGGTGGCGGTTCTCCAGATCGATGTACTACCGAGCACGCCAGCGACTTCTACGTCAATGTGCCTCAGCGCGTGGCCTCGTTCCCCCCCCCCCCTCCCTGTAGTGTGCCGGGGCTCCTCGGGTCAGTGCAGCGGCCATCTTAGTGCGACAGGGCGTAGAGCTGCTCGGCGCTACGCTCCAGCCGGTCCCGGTACTCCAGGTTGGAGTAGTTGCCCTCGGGGACCCCCTGGGTGCCGTAGAGGAGACCCCAGCAGCAGCAGGCGATCACGGCGGTGCTGTCGCTGTCACCTGAGAGGCACGAGACACGAGTTTGATTCAATACTCGGGTGGATATTCTGTATTTACATGAAGCACAAAGTGCAAAGTCTGGAGATATAATGACTTAAAAAGCCTTTTTAATAATTCAAAAGCCACTCCGGTGAATTTCCACCGGAAGCTTTCAACGAGACACCGGAACACTTTGTCGGCTATAAAATGCTAAAAGCCTGGACTTTCTTTCCATCGTGTCGGCAACACTTCAGTGTCGTTTATCACACCTCCGTTGAAGGGTTCATCAAAACCCAACTTTTACACTTGGAAGTGTGATCACAGGATGATGCATTTCCACTTGACGCGCCGGAGCTGAGTCACACTTGTGATGATGTATTGACCTTAATTCTGCCTTTGTTTCAACGTGAGCACACTCACTTAAAAGCTGTTCACTGAACAGTGTGAGGAAAAAAAGTATTCTCTTAATACTTTATTTGTGCTGCAAAGTGGCTGCTTGAGTTCCAGAAAGGTGAGATGAGGCTCAGAGCTGGATAAGGTACAACTGTTGGATTATTCAACTTGGATAAACCAGGAGTAGCTAAATACAATAGTCAGTGTTTGACCAACCAATATATGCAGATGTTTCTGCATTTGAGTGATCAACCTTTAGTTTTGCATGAAAATGGAAGTTTGTGGATCGTACGTAGTCAAAATTGTTGATTTATCTGGTTTGGGTGTTGACAAATGAAGTGAAGATGTAGCACAACTACCACCAACATTATCTGTTTGAAGTCTGAATGAATAGAGATGAAAATACTGTTTTTCTTTCGCTTTTTGTCCGTCTATTCCCCCCGTCCATTCGCAAGTCTCACCTCCGTGGAAGCCGGCTCTGCTCATCAGCTCCTCCCAGTCGGAGCCTGCGGCCAGCAGGGCGTCCAGCGCTATCATGGGGGCGTCGTGTCCGCTGCGTCCGGCCCAGCCCGACAGACTGAAGCCCTTGTAGGCTTCGTCTCTCTCCGCGGGGCCGTAGGACTCCGGCCAGATTACCGGGCCCACGCCGTTAGAGATGCCCCTGTAATCCAGGTACCTGCGGACAGAGGTGAGGCGATAAGGTTTGTCTAGAAAAAAAACAAGTGTCCTCTATATCTCAGGAGTTGTTCTTTCTTCTGTAAATGAAGGTCAAGTCATTCCGGGCCGTGACATTTTCCGTGCGCTTTCACGTCACGACGCGTTAACCTCCGCACTGAAATAGGTTAATGGAGGCTGCCGACGTCGGTCATGTGAATCTGAGCCGACAAGACCCGCCTCCGGCCGCTCGTACCACTGCCACTTGTCGCAGAAGTAGCCCCAGTCCCTCTCCGTCTCCTCCACGGCGAAGTCCCGACCCCGGACGAAGCTCCTGGCGATGGGGCAGGCCTCGTTGAGCAGGCCCATGCCCCAGGTGGTGATCGGCCGGCGCTGGACGGCGTACGCCGTGAAGAGGGCCGACGCCACGGCGCCCAGGAAGCCCGTGGGGTGAGGGTGGGTCATCCTGCCCGTCTCTATGGCGACCGCCACCAGCGACAGCAGCTGGTCTGGTTTAGGATACCTGGTGGAGACGAAAACGCGACACTTCTTATCAACAGTTCAATGTGGATTCGTGCTCTCGTTCACAAAGGGAAAGAGGTTTGACAGCTGAATGGAGATGTCTGGACATATTTTTTGTGTTTTGCACACAATTTACCCTCCGTAATTACTTCTTTTTAAGCTTTAATGGACTCTGCATCATGTTCCTACCCGGTGATGGTTCAATCCTGCACCTTGGCTATTCAGTTACTTTCTGCTCAGTGATCAAAGAATGTCTCCTTCAATTTCTTTTAAAATTATTCAGGATGAAATCGGCAAAAAATAAAATAAAATAGAGGAATGTTTGCCGTCACATTATTTCTTTGGCTGAGCGAACCGACATCTACAAAATATCTTTAGTACCAACAAGGACGGAAACACTTTGACTGATTTATGCCATTAAACGGTTTCGTGATGAATTATTCAATCAGACCCATGAAGCACATTTCAAACAAAAACAATTTGCGGAAAAGTGCTTCACATGATTTAAAAAGAGCAAAGACGGTGGATGAGCACAGACGAACCAAACTCTTCAACTAAATACAGCCTGTTGACAAATGAACTAATTATGTGATTCATCCATTTGTAAGCTGTCACAAAAGTTTTTTAAAATCCACAAAAAAAAAAAAAAGGAGGAAAATTAATGACATTTTCAAGTTGTAGAATCATCTCACTCCTTTTTCCATTCTGGCCTGACGCCAGATCAATCTAAACAGCAACTGACGCTATTAAAATCATAAGTTGCAGCCTTTTCTGTTGTGAGCAACAACAAACTGAACGTAACGCCGACATCACATATAGAGGCTCTGACCTACAGCGAATATGTCAGGAGCTATTTTAGACTCTGACCTTAAAGCAGCTCTGCTGAGTTTTCTTTCTAACAAATGTTATATTTACATTCAGTCACAGTCGTACATTATGTTTTCCCTTCAGGTCTGACAATCGTTGTTGAGGTTGTTTCCCTCCTTTATGAAAACAGGACAAAGCAGTAAAATACATCAAATCCACATTGTTTTCATTAAACGCTGAGAAGGTGCAGTATGTATATATATACTTTATATTCTGCAAAAAAGAGCATTAAGGTTCACATTAATGGTGTTTCTGGTTCACAAGGTAGTTTTTCTTGGATCTGAAGCTTTAAAATCAATTGACCTTAAGTTCAAAACTATTCATGTTAACGTATAAAGCAAAGAAGTTATTGCCAGGTGATATTCAGAAAATGCTTTGTGAAAGAGAGAGCATATGATTTTGGCGGAAAGTTAAATGTGAAGATTCATGAAGTGCAAACTATTATCTGGCGTAAAACTGTGGAACACATTGTGTTTGTAGATAAAGCAAAAATCCAAATGTAATTCAGTTTAAAAACAGATATACTTGATACTTGATAATGACTGGGGGCTTGTTAGTTTTGTGGATAATGTTAAATTGATGAATATACTTTACCAACTGTAGAAGATTGTAGAATTATTGATGTCCGTTTGCATGAATGTAGTGGCATTCACAGTAAATACTGTTGTGCATGGTTCAATAGCTGATGCTAAATTAAGAAAAACATATTGATAAAGATGCTTGAGTACTTGAGGAGTCGGATTAAAAAGTTATTCAATATTACAGTGAGTTTTCAATGTGCAAGTTACAAATGTCACATGTTATGGTGAATTTATTCTGAGTAGAGGAATCTCTTTTAAGGAATCCTATTCTCTCTTAATCATTTTATTCTGTCCATTTTATACGCGCTATGTTGTTTAATTTTTTTTATTGAAGAGGTTTATCAACACAAAAACTTAATTTCACTACTTTTCTGTTTTTTCGAAGCCAACATGTTATATGAACCCTGAGAAAAGAAGGTGAAAATCCTCAGAAAAACCCCCTCTAACACGTGTTATTATATAATGGTGTCACAAATGATCCCACTGCAGGTTCAAGCAAAGAGAAGAACATATACGAAGTTCCTCACCGACATGTTTCGTGGTTTCTCTCACCTCAGGCCAATGCACATGGACCTCATGGCTGCACCACAGCCAGTCCCCTCGGGGTTGTACGGCACTCTGAAGCCCCCGTCCTCTCCAGGCCTCAGTTGGGAAACTCCTGAAAAGGTCGAACGACATCTACGCGTCACGTCTCGCTACCAAACTACGTGATTAAGACTTACACATGAGCGCTTTTCCACTACTTCTGGGAATGAAAATTCAGTAAGAGATTCAAATGAAGCCAGGGGGGGATATTTTAAAATAAAATTAATAAAGACCCTGTGGGGTTTTTTCCTCCTACACCTTCTGCCCAGAGACGTACATCTCTGCAACATCACATTAGAGGCCGTTTGAAAAACTCCCTACTCGTTGTCCAGAAGTGTAATACTGCAATAAGTGGGTCAAAACGCCGCCACAGAGTGTCACTCTCTGGTTTACCGAGATGTTTAATATCCTCATGAAAGGCGACAAGCTGCGATAAAAAGTAAAGGTCAGTTATTTGTAATAGTTTGGACACCTTTCCTCTGTACTTATGATTGGAGACAAATTACAACGGTTATTTTTGTTATCCTTTATATTTTTATGTCACTCAATCTACTTTTATTAATCTAGTTTTTTTTTTTTTTAACTTAATCTCTCTACGTTTAATAAAAATAATGAAAATAGTAGAACTCATACAGTACTTTTTGTTATTTTGTTATATTACTACTCTGGTTAATTGGATTACAGTTTGCATTTCGTCTTGTTTGAATGTATAACTGATGGGTTGGTGTGGAGGGCTTTGTTTTGTGTGTGTTGTATTTCCTGTGTGCATAAAAGCAATTTTTAAAAAGAAACAGAAATGAACACTTTGTTTTACCCAGGATGCTCGATGGCCCTGGTTTCCTCCCCTCCATGTCCTTCATCCCCTCCACGTAGCGAGCAGCCACCTCGTGCAGCAGCTCCTCGCCGCCCTTCCCTGCGCACGAGGAACGACTTGGTTTGAACTGCAGATGTTAAAAGACGCAACTAATCTGCGAACGAGGCGGGTTATCTGCCTCGTCACGCTAAAAAGGTCACGCTGAATTTCTGCCGGTTCTGCTCGTCCTCCTGTAGAGCTGTAATGGAGCAGCAAATCAAGGCGATGAGTGGAAATTAGATCTGACCTTTCGTCGGGACTCTTAAAGAGGGAGGGTACGAGAAAAAAAAAAAAAAACCAACAATGACGAACAGATCGATTCAATCAGCTCCTCGTTTGAGGCAGGGACCCGAGAGCAGACGGGTTGATTGTGGTTTGGACCTCACCGGTTGCCAGTCCTTCAGCGGTTGCCAGATGCAGAACGGTGTCGTCGCTCACGGGCCAGTCGGGGAGTTCGGCCTTGATGTTTGTCAGACCGCCCAGCTCCTGCAGCTCCTGCAAGGACAGGAAGGACGGAGATGGACACTGTCAGGAACTCCAGAGTCGAATTTGTAATTCCAACTCCTTGTGATATTGTGGCATCACTTCACTCGGTATTTGTTTTTTGTTTTTTAAATCTCCCACTGACCTTGTGGATAGTTGGTCCTGATTGGTTGTACTCCCAGAGCTGGTTCCTGTAGCCCAGAGCGTCTCCAACACCACTCAGCAACATGGCGGCCTTGTAGTGCTCCAGTGTAGCAGATCTGCAGGGATAAACAGTGTTGGCACTCTGCTCCACTGCTCAGTATCCAAAACTGTGTAAACTGCATTGAAAGAACAAAAACAAACTACACTTGTCAGACCGGCTTCAACCTCACAGCCTCTGTGAGCTGGAGGCAGCAGGTTCTGGTTGGTTGTACTTCTGTATATGTGGCCTTGTTATATGGATTAAACTGTGTTTGTTAGACACTTACAAGGAAACGTATGTATTCTCACACAAATGTACCTTCGAAATGTATAGAGAGAACTTTATTATTGTTGTTTGCTATAGCCTGAGGGCTTTATGCATGATTTGTCTATTGAGACCTTACATCACTTGAAGTAATCATATAATTGATTTAAAAAAAAAAAGGAGCAAAAACAAATGTCTTCTCAATTAGATGGAGGACAAGAAGTATTGGAAAAAGGTCAAACCTAATCTTAAAGCATTTCACTGGATTTGCCTTCTTTACTTGAATGAATTCTTTAAACAGACGCATGCACTGTGTTTGCACTTATACAACGTATATAAACCTATAAGTACAAATTGGTTTTCTGTGTTGATATTTAATGTTTTGTCAATAAAATACAGTGTTTTTGTATTATTTCACGCAGATCAACCAAACAGGCGTTTAGCATTTTACTCTGGAAGGAAATGATACACGTCAAACTCAACAGATATGAACGATCCGGTGAACAAACGAGTTGTTAATTCTTCCCCCATGCTGCTGCAGCCTCACCGAGACATGGCGGCGTGGCTGGCCGGGAATCAGGCGTCGCGAGGCGGTCAGACACGTGCACGTCACACCGGTGCTGCCGGGCGCGCGGGTCTCTGCGCTCAAGCAGATCCGGGGGGAAAAAAGAAAGAAAGACCCGCACACTGCGTTCGGCAGAGTTATTCAGCGCTTCTTTCGGATTCCTCTTCACACGTGCGGCCTAAAAAAAAAAACAGCCGCAGCTGCAGGACGAGGCTCCAGACGGACAGATGGACGCGCCGCAGCAACACGAGAGGCCAAAGTCTCTGGACAACAACACTCCAGACTCCCTCTGCGTTTTTTAAAGTGCAACACATGCGTGTCTGTGTTCACCAGAGTGCTGCTTGGTGGTGAGTCCTGCACATTTTGAAACCTCCTAAAAAAAAAGCTTAGAATTAAAAGTAATAATAAAAAAAGATGAACAGAGCACTGGCAGACACGTGCAACATTAAACCCACCCTATAAAGCACTGAAATCAATCCTTAAATGAAATGTACAACTCATGGGTGGATAGTTAAACTGTGTAGTTATGATCGCAGGAGCGTCTCTCGTAGTTTTATTCTGATCCGGGACACTCACCATCACAAATCACACATATAGAGGGAGAAACTCATGCACATGCCAATTCCCCATTGGCTATTGAACCCTCAACCAGTCCTAGTGATCTCTATTGACTTCCAGCTTGTGCTTATTGCTTATTATTTCACTCAGCAACTCAAAAAATAACTCTAAACTTAACCCGTGATGGATTAATTGATCATTTGTAAACTATTTCCTCACAGTTTTGAATAAATCATCCTTTCATACAGTTTATCTGTTTTTTTGGTGAATTTCCTCATGAATATGAAAAGCAGATTGAAGAGGTACAAATTAAACCCCATAATTGTTTACAAGTGGGTTTTTTTTTTTTTTTTACCTTTTGCCATCTGGAAGTGCTTTAATCATTTCAAGTGTTTATTATTTGTTTTATTTATTTATTTTTAAAAAGGTGATTTGCCTTCCTGATTATCATCCTGACAAGAGCCCCAATACTCTGGTGTTTTACATCGACTGACGGAGGCTGAAAGGTGGTGTTCGTCAGTGCATCACAGGACTGACATGGACAGACACACAACCACCTCAACAGACACACTCAACATGCTGGTTTGTCAATTGCGAGTGGAAAAGAATAAACTCATTCATAAAACATCTATATTCAAGTGTAAGTCTGGCCACCTTTTCAAATACTGAATTAACAAGTGTTAACATACACATTTATGTGAAACACCTTTATAATTTCAGCCCATATATCTGCTTCTAAGGATTATGATTAGGACGGATGTAAAAAAAAAAGAAAAAGTCCCCTCAATGGGAAGGTCAGTCATGGTTACATGTATTGATTGACCCACTGGTTCTCCAGCAGGGAAAAAGAGGTTATTAATTTCAGTGAGTTCAATAAGGTCCTGCACACCAAACATTTAGACAGACGGGGTGTGTGGAGAGAGTTCAGCCCAGTTCACCAGCGCTTACATTAACAAATGTTTAACAAAAACAACAACAAAAAACCCCCACAGAGCATTAGATGGATGTTGGGGGAGAAAGAAAAATAGACTCACATGTCACATTTGAGCTTTTTTCTATATGCTGACCAGAAACCTAGCACATTTTTTGTGCCTCTTTTAGATGGAAAATGAAATGAGATATCTTATATTACAGCGATATCTTTGTTACTGGTGGAGTTTGCATGTTCTCCTTGTTTGTGCGTGGGATTCTGACAGATGGATGGATGGATGGAAGGATTGATGGATTGTTAGTTGGTTGCAGGGATAAACACGACAATCCCAGCTAAGTAAAGGTGAAAGCAGCCCTCTGGAGACGTTGCCAGCGCAAACATCGATAATATCGATACCGACGTTGGTGTTGATATCGAAATGATACCAGTGCAATGAGACCGATACAAATTGAAATTTCAAATTTGTTCTGGAGTGACAGTTTTGTACAGTTTGTTTAGGAACAAACTCCAGACATCACAATGTATGGCAAAAACAGATTTCTTACTGTTTGAACCAATTTTTTTAATATGGTAATGACGTGTATTTTTGTTTGCCGATGAACTTTTCCCAAATTCTTTTCTCGGTTTAACAAATTAATAAACCAAAGGAAAACTATGGCAAAAAAAAACCCTCTAAAAAGTGATGAAAATTCATCTGGCTTTCGCAATTTCATGATGCTTTAACATTGAATATTAGGAAGTATCGGCATCAGCGATACTGGTTCTGTATTTACTTGGTATCGGATCGATACCAAACCTTTCATTCCAGCACGCCACCAGCTAACATAATACACATTCTCACTTAAAGGCAGTTTTTTGTGTCACTAGTTTAAATCAAATGTTTTTGAGCTGAAAAAAAAACCCAACCTAAGAATGTAAAGAATCATGCAAACCCCCAAAAATCCCCCAGACATGACACACTTGTTATATCACTTCGATCATTTATAGACGTATTTAGCTCAAATCTGCATTCATGTAGCATAAATTGTACCTGCTGCACCACAGACTGCCATGCATCTTGCTCCAGGTCTCCTAGTCGAGCGGCGTCGTGTTGTGTCCGACCTGCAGCCTCCAGCCATTACTCAAATCTTACAGCGCCATTAGGTTTCTTGTGAATAAATCCAGCTCCAGGGTTGGACAGCTCGTGTCGGCTCTGCAGCCCCTCCCGCCACACGGTGGCGTGGTTTCACCACCGCGACGCCCGGGCCTATAAACAGATGTGTGGATTGACACTGGCAGCTGGTGGATCCCCGCGTTTGGACGGTGATTCCCCGTGGCTGCTGCACACGGCCAGAGACGATTACCGTCCAGAGCAGAGTGTGCGCTGAAGACTGCAGGTATCGGGAGGGAGAAAGGCCTGCGGGCGATTTGTCACATGGATTGTCACAAGCTATAAAGGACTCCGGCGAGCACAGCCACGGAGAGTCACGGTGGGAAAATAACAGCAGATGACCCATGTGCAGATATGCATGGAGGGTGACGGCGCCTATACTTTATCACAGCTGTTGTGGGCCGCGGTGTGTGTGTGTGTGTGTGTGTGTGTGTGTGTGTGTGTGTGTGTGTGTGTGTGTGTGTGTGTGTGTGTGTGTGTTTAAGGAAGCCTGTAATGTCGAAAATACCTGACAGCTCACTGCGAAATATTAAGTCTCTACAAAACTAACTAAATACACGGATCATAAAGCAAATCCTAAGTAAATAATCGGCTATGGCAACGATGCAGTTGAGGGGGGGGGGGGGGTTAAACCCTTCTCTTATTTCATGCTGCTGTTGAAAATACCAGCTGCTGCAGGCACAAAGGATTTATTAGATCAGTGCACTTTACACTGTCCAACTCTGCGTTATCGACTCTATGGTGGACAGATCACTGATAAATGGTGGACAGATGACAGAGAACCCTCCTCACTGGTCACACCGACCCTGCAGGTCTTTCACACCAATGACTTCCCCACAATGCCTCAGCATTTATTTTGATGGGGGGAAAAAATCCCCAAGTCATGTATTGATACCAGAACAGTTTATTCTATCTTTAAACATTTTTATTTGTTTGTTTGACTTCACATGAATCCCTGAATCCTAAAGTACACAGCCCTTGGTTTAATCAGTTCTGTAAAACTGGTCGCTTCATTGACAGTGGGTTTTAATACTTTGCCAGCATGGTGACTTGGTAAACAGGAAAGAAAAAAAAGACAACAATAAAAAAAAAAATAACAGGATGAAATCACTGCTCCTCGCCAAGAAATGGTTTGGCACACGATGGACTTGTTGGTTTTACACTTTTGTACCAACTAAACAAACATATAATGGCTGTCTTCATTAGTTTCAGGGGGACCGGAAGGCAACCGAACCAGCTGTTCTCCAGCCGAGTCGTCCAGGATATTGCGCCGACACACGCTGGCGGCTGTGGTTTCATACTTACCGACCAAATAGGAAATCGTGTTTGATTTTCCTCACTCCAATGTCTTCAAGTAAATAGAAGAAGAAAAAAAAGTAATTTTCTTACATGCGCTCTTTTTTATTAATTTCAAAGTGATGAATCGCGGAGCTTGTGGTTACGCACCAGCAACAGACCATTAAAGTAAAATTTATGGATGTATGTATTTGCGTAGCGTTGAGAGCGGCAGGGCGACAGCTGGGCACGAGATAATGAAGAAACCCATTAATGCTGCGGCGCTGCAGCCAAACCCAAAAAGCATCAAGATCTCCCCCACTCGCCACTGCTAATTATCGAGCCAAAGACATTTCTTCCTCGTGTGATTATAATGTTTTTTAAATTGCCCCCTTTGGCGCCGTTGAGCTCCAGTGAGCAGCGCCGCGTCCCCACTGGGGCGGCGAGCCGGGTTCTGCTCGGCGACAGTCAGCTTGACTGAGCTCGACAAGCCGGCTCCCAGGCCGCCTCTTAGGGATGATGGATGGAGTGAAGAGACGGAGTGAACGCGCTGGTGTTGGACTGAAGTGTTGACTTCATGGGCTCCGTGGGCGGAAAAAAAAAGAAGAAGAAGAAGAGGAAAAGGATGGGACATTCAGGTTTGCAGCCAAGTCCAACTCCATTTTCATCTTCAAGATGAAACTTTGGCTGCAAGCATTTTAAGTAAAACTGCTTGAAAGTCTTATTTCATTGACTTGCCAAATGAGGATTTCAGGCTGTTGTCACAGGAAAAGTCACATTAGTTTACGGTTGAAGACTTTCAAAGACATTTACAACATTGGTTGGGATAATTTAGACACAATCAAGGAAACCAGAGTACGAAAAAGAAAAAAAAAACCTGAAGATGTAGCAAGAGAACAAGCAATGCATTTAAATAAATCCCTTGGCCATGAGAGCACCAACATGTTTGTTTTCCTGTAGATCTTTTCCATTCATTTCAAGTAAGTTTGTAATGAATTATGTCAAAGCTTCTATTCTGTGTATATCATCAGGTGCTTAACAATAGCTAGTAACTTCTACATTTTGTCCATTTCCACTCAAATATATATCTAAAAAAAACTGCATAATGTAACATGTTCCATTTCATTGTTGTACATGATCAAATCATTATGCTAAACATTAAGCTGGAAGTAGTTACTGGTGTGATTCACCAAATGAAACTAGTGCAAGCTTTCAAATGCAATATATTCAAAGCTTTTAGTGAGTCACAGTGCAGGTACATCGTATTAAACGAAAGTCCCATGTATTCAATCCAATCTCGAGACTTTCTGAACTCAACCTGTTGATGTGCATGATGCCTTTCTGCATATCGTATACATTTCCCTGCTTTAGACTTCAGAGTACTGAAATATTGATAATGACTTTGTGAAGTGATATTTCAATAAATTATTAAACGATAAACAGGAAGCCGGACACTTCGATTATGGGAAAGTAAACGTTGACATGGGAGATGGAATCTTGGCGCACATCAGTTTGTAGATGACGCTCCGGGGGAAACTCCTTCCTTTCCGCCCGTCCACGCGACTGTCAGCATACGAGAATGGAAAGGGAAGCGCTCCCCACTGCGTCGCCCTCCTGCTCACACTGTAACCCTTCCCGTCGACCTGCTCTTGTCAGAAATTGCATTAATGCAGGCTGCCGGGTCCCCTGACGCTTCATGAGATGGTTGAGTTGTCGCAGGAGGAGCTAACAAGTCTCCGCTTCGGTTGGATCGACCGTCGCCTTTCCCCTCCCTCACTCGCTCCCACTGGAAGAAAAAAAAAAAAAAAGAAGAAAGAAAAACCCTTGCAACCTCCTCACCCCGCTGTCCACACCCTCGGCACCACCCCATACGCAGCGGGCCATGATACCCGACTGCTATAACAGGTTCCAGTGTTGCCTAGCAACTGGCTGGCAGATTACAATTGGGGCTGTACATGGTGGACATTTAACACTGTTTGTGGGGGTGTCGGGTTTTTGTTTGTTTTTTTTTCTTCCATTTTGCAGGAAACTGGTGTCTGGGTGACTCAATAATTAGCGTGTGTATGAGGAGGGTCCAGTTAATAATGCTGTGAGGTCCTGAATCTGTCTCTTGCACAGTCACACAATGAGAAGAAGCTTCAGTTTCACCGTAGAAGACAGAGAATTTAAGATTGAGTCAACGTTACAGTTCAGCTTCAGCCAAATAGGGATTTTCTTAAAGTTTGTGTAAGCCTTTGAAAAATAAGTGTCAGTCAACATCATGGCTCTTCAGTCAAAGATAGTTGACAGTGGGTGTGTTTGTTTGTTTGTTTGAGAGGATATATCATTTTATAATGACTGACATGAGTGTCAGGGAACGTGTCGCCGCTGCACCCAAACCTCTTCACAGCACTGATCATAACAAGATGCATTTTACAGCTGCACTTCGGAGAGTCTGGCTTCGTGTGGGTGTGTATCTTGATTTTGTGATAGTTTAAGCCAAAAATGCGGTTTGGTGAAGAGAAATATGATTGACGATTAGACCAAAACCAACCAGAACCCGCTGAAGGCGGTAGCAACTAACAAGCAGTCTTGTGTAACAACAAGAGGCTGCATTCAATTGCTCACAATAGTCTTGATTATTAATCATTCCAGTATTATATGACCGTACATTCTGCACTATCGCATTGATGAAGTAATTTAGTTTGGTTTATTTTTACGTTTTGGAATAAAACGTAAAAATAAAAACACGCCTATTATTCACAATCTGTATGACCATTCTCAAATAAAAAACATTTCTATATAACATATGAAGAATCAGGTTATCAACCAGATGTCATTGCTGGGATTTGGTCAATTTTCAAGAATTATTATTGCATGTTTAAGCTCAATGTTCTTTCCCAATAAACATAAAGGGTGGTTTGAAACATGCAGCTACACATCGTCGTATAAAGCTGAGCTGGCTTTAAGGTTTTCAAAATTAAAATTTGCAAATACTAAAGGAGTCATATTGTGCTAAATTTACTTTCTAATGGTTTTCCAACAGGAATAATCATCTCCATATCTAAAAAGTGTGTTGCTCCAACCAGCCAATCAGAAATCAAACCCTATATAGTGTCATTGGGGGTTTCGCCAAACACAATCAAGGTAGGCTCCTCCCCTTTGACTCCTCCCACAATTAGGCACCATGAGAGGAAGTACTTCCTCCTCTTCCCAAGATGGGCATGTGTGGGTGGAGCTAGTCCAGCTCCACAGACACAGCAGATTCTGAATGTAGCTCCTATGATCCAATATTCAAATGGAGGAAAACAAAGGAAAAACTGGATTTGGCACAAAATACTTTGAATTACAACGTTTCTGGACCAACGAGACCATGTGAAAATTGTTAAAAAGTTATATAATAGGACCTCTTTAAGAAAACATAATTGGGAGTTTTTTGATTGCAGAGCAACAGTGACTTTGCTGTTTTTACAAACTGAAGAATAAAGTACAGCGTTTAGTTTGTGGGGTTCAAATGTTTAAGGATCCAGACTGGGCTCTGTGAAAGCTGCGACATCGACACGTGCATTGAACACACTTTTATCTGAGTACCGAGAAAAAACTTCCCACAATTTCACTGAAAACAGCGAGTCATTCGCTCATATTGACTTCATCGGATTGTTTGGGTGATCGCTGCAAGGATTAAGCTGCAAAACAAAACAGAGGCAATTTACAATCTTTATCCTTGGATCTATGCTTTGACGTGTGTAACACAGCTCGATGTCTGAGTCCAGCGTCTGCAGACTGTGAGTTATTAAATGGCCGTGATACAAACGGGCTCCGGAGAAGGAAAAGGTCGAAGCCCATTGATATGTATTGATTCTTTCTCCAGCCTGAGTAAAATGTAAGAAAGAAGCTGAAGAGCGAGGCGCATGGCTGCGCAGTGGTCGGCACTGTTGTATCACAAGACAATTCATCATGGTTTGAGTCAAGGCTTGGGATCTTTTGGGGGTTCTGGAGGACCTCCAATTTCCTCACGCAGTCCAAATATAGTCTTATACGTTTAAATAAAAGGTGACAAAAATACATCGGCTGTCTGCCGAGTCTGGGTTGTGTCGTGACTCATGGACCAAAACCCAAAGTCGGAGGACAAAGGAGTTGTGGCTTTAAAAAGAGATAGCAGGTAGTGGTGTTTGTTATTTCTGTTTTCTTCCACAGACAAGTAGGATTCCAGTTTTCAAGCTCAGTTTTGAGTTTTGTGTGCGTGTGTGTGCGCGTGTGTGTGTGTGTGTGTGTGTGTGCGCGTGTGTGTGTGTGTGTGTGTGTGTGTGTGTGTGTGTGTGTGTGTGTGTGTGTGTGTGTGTGTGTGTGCATGCATGCGTGCGTTACATAATTCAGTTCAGCATTCAACAATTGAACCTAATAATTAGTCATTTAACAATTATTTAATCAACCAACCAAGAAGGTAAACAAATAAACCTGTGAAAAACTGTTATTTTAGTGACACAATTACTTAGCCTTTGTTTATATATATATATATGTATAATTATGGTAATATTTACAAAAGAATGAATAGACACAAGGATTTACAAGGTGTGTAGTGTTGCATTATGTAAAAATCCACTCGTGTAATAATGCAGCGTTTTGTAATACATTTCTTTAACGCATTTTGTAATAACTTGTTGCATATTGCAACAGTTATTATAAAATGCATGTTAAATGATTAAATGGAATCAGCAGCACTTAGAATCTGTTTTGATTTGGTCAATAAAATAGACAATGTGTGGTGGAAATGCTGGTTGGCTTGTAATTTTAAAAGTCTACGAGCCACAATGGCAGCTGATATAAAACGTTAAACCTGATTTAGAGCAATACAATCTCACATTTCTGTATTGGCAGGGCATGAGCAAAAGCAAAGAGTAACATAATTCTAATCCAACTGAATCTTAATCGTTTTCTCATTAATAAACATAGAACCATCTATACGGATGAAGGTCAGAATGCATGATATAATTCACCAAATTATTACATTTTCTTTAAAAAAAAACCAGTGGAATACCCACATGTTGTAATAACTGTTAAAACATGTAATAACTGTTACAATGTGTAACAAGCTATTATGAAATGTGTCCGAGACCTTTATTACAAAATGCGGCAGATCATTACAAAATATGGCGTCATTACATAATAAGTGGAAACTGTATTAAATTATTACAAATTGCAGTGTCGGCGTAGTGGTTTGTGAACCTCACATTGAGAAGATCGTCAGTTTGAATCTGGACTTGTTTGAATAAAGCACCATAGAAGATGAAGACGAATGAATGCAGTTAAAGGATTACATAGAAATATTAAGACTTAGGAGGCAACTTATTAATGGAGCAGAGGTATGAAGCATGGAGGCTGCCAGGGCTCCCCGCCCCCCCACAGCCCCTCAACTCCACGGCGCCCCCGTATTTAATAGACCCTCGAGTACATCAGCTAATCTGTACCTGAAGACAATCAAGCTGACTTTCTTAAACGATTTCTTTAAATAACTCCTCTTGTGCCCGTGAGCATTTTATCTGGCGCCTCCTCAGTGGAGTACCATTGTCTCCGGATCCGCCAACTTTCTTTTGTTGGCGTTAATCTGAATTTGCTCTGGTCTGATCCTTCATGCCGGCTCCGGCTCAGAGATTCGTCCCGTGAGTTTTGCTGGATAATGAGAGGCCGGTCTTAATGGTCTCGACATTTCTTAGCCTGGTCATCATCTGAAACGCTTTGAAGCCTCGCTTGGCTTGTTTAGTTTTTTTGTTTTTTTTCTTTCTTTCTCCTATTCAGTTCCCATCTGTCTTGTCTTCTTAGCCCACATCCAGGAGGATGTTCCACAGTCAAATGAGACGAAATGAAAAGAAAGGTGAATTTTGCAACGTGTAACGTGAGAGTGGCGAAGGACTGCAAATATCGTCGGTGCCTTCATATATTGATCACACACGTATTTGCGAAAATGTCTCACAATACGCTGTTGTCTTTGCTGCACAAAGACACCACGCTGTGATATATATATATATATATATATATATTTTTTTTTTTTTTAATAACTGTTGAATCCCTGAGGCGTTTCCAGAGCGTTGGCAAATAAAGAAGGTGTTCCTGATACAGTAAAATCAATATCTCCACCGAGCTGGAACAACTTCAGTTTCCTCGGCAATGCATTTGGAGATGATTTGATTATTTGGCTGTTTTGTGGCGGGGGCATTTCCCCCTTCTTATATCCTGTATTTCACAGATTCCAGCAGATAGAGAAAAAGCAATTTAAATTCACTGACATGATCACAAGCCACAGCTTTGGACACATACATCTGACAGACCATCTTCTCCTCCTCCTCTTCCAGCACATCTTCCACACCCCCATCTTTTTTTTAATTTGTCATTCCCTCACCCCCCCCCCCCCCCTTTTTCTATTTTCTCTTTGCTTTTTCTCACTCGGTCATAATTCATTAGCGCTGCTCTTTCACACACGTAGCAGGACTGTAGCGGCCCTGCGCTTAAACAACAAACCGTCTCCTGTCAAAACAGGGTTTTGTTCATGTGTATTAATCGAGTTTCACATCACTAATTCACATGTGTTACACGGCGCGGCCTGTCACGGCCCCAGCCTCAAATTAACACGCCCGATACTTCCATGAGAAATCCATCTCATCCATTGACACGTCCTCATTAGAGCCTCCAAAATAAATCTCCTTGAATCATCTCAGGCCTTTGTTATCTCAACTGATACACATGAACTTTGACATCTTGATTAAAGAAAAAGAAACCTGGCCAGATAATATTCGCCTCCAAATTGTCGGTTGATGCTGTGAAAATCATCTTTCTTATAATCGTAGGATGTTTGATCAAGGGTGCAATATATTATGTCAATCAACGCTTGAGTTTGTTCAAATAAAAATATCCTTGAAAACTGTATTTGTTGTTCTTTCTTATTCAAGCACACTTAATGTGTAAATACCTTTATGAGGCCTGTGAAGCAAAGGAGAAGTGCTGCACTAACACAGATTTAGACAAACCTGTTCACAATATTTGAGAGAAAAAGACCTTTTGCATACATAGAAAAAGTCTTAGATGTTTGAGTTCAGATCATGAAAAATGGGTGCAAAAACAAAAGGGTTGCATTTATATGTCTGTTCAGTATATATATGAGAGAAGAAAGAAAATAAGAATGAAAACAAGCCACCACTGCGCTCTCATCTCAGGAAGACATTTCAGCATTTGATCGAGGATTTAGACATTTGCTGACGCAGCAGCTTCTCAGCTTGCGTTTTGTGAGCAAACGTCGGCAAATCTGCGCATATTTAGATAATGCAGGATTAAAAGTACCGGTAAGCATAAATAGCATGTATGAATTCTGATATTGACGTGCACCAATGCTGCTCTATAATACAGGGGAAATCATTTTATTATGTATATAGGGACTACATATTCTATGGCATTCAATTAACGAGGCATTAATCATTGCATAATTGTAAACATATGTTTGCACTGTTAACCAATACTTCTGCCATTATCTGATTTTAAATACTTCAGCGCGCTTTTACTATTAACCTCTTTTCTACTCCCTGGTATTGATATATGAAGCATAAAAAAACCTGCAATAAAGCAGGAGGCCACTAAGGTTCAAGGTTCAAGGTTCAAGGTGTTTTATTTGTCATTTCAACAGTAAAAGGCAGGTTTCACAGTATAATGAAATTCTTACTTTGCCGTCTATACATAAATAAATAAGTATATACACAAGAAAATAGAATAAAATAAAAAATAAAATAACAGAGCAGTGCAAAACAGTGCAAAATATTAGTCAGAATTCAGAAGCCTAAATCTTCAACAGTTGAAAGAATACTAAAGATACACAGCTAGTAAACCTTTTCCACTTGTCCAGAAGGGATTTAATATCAGAGATAATGGCGAGTCATCATTTCTTATTACTCACCTGTTTCATCTCTACCAGGTTTGAGCGATTGAGTGACAATCAGCTTGAATTGTTTCTGGAAGATCATCCAGCTCCCCCAGAGTCTCTGATGAAACACTAAATAGTGCCTTACACAGCCTTCACACATCCAGCACACCTCAACCGCGACACGAGAATGCTGTTTATTGATTTTTAACGCTGGAATTCCTCACGGGCTCTCAGAGTGGCTGCAGACACTCAGCGACCTCCAGCATCATGAAGTCTGCAGACGACGCCACAGTCACTGGGCCGAGGGCCGAGGGGGAGGAGATGTGTTCAGGAGTGGGCCTAGAACGCAGCCCTGAGGAGTCCCTCTGCTCACAGCCTCCGAGGTCTGCAGGACGGATTTCCTTCTATCAGGTCACTAATACCCCCTTTAATGCTGACAAGACCAAGGAGAGGCTTGAAAACAGTCAATTCAATTCAATTTCATTTATAAACATTTCATTTCATTGTTAAACAACACAGTAATCTCAAGGCATTTTACAGAGAACAATTCAACTGTTCCATCAGAATAACTCACTGAACTCATCTGTCTGACGATCTTCATCCTGAATCTTAAATCGTATCGCTAAATTTTAACTTGTTTATGCTGGTCAAGTCAGAGCCATACAGCAAAGCAAATCTGTTTTGTGCATTTTGTTTTTTTAAATGTTGTCACTTCTTACTCCAATGTATGGAAAAGTGAAGGTACATTTCTCACCGGTGCTCTGTAATGTCATTTATGCACACCGCCGAAACGCTGAACACTGAAATTGATTGTTTTCAGGCGCATGCGCGGCGTGAGGCAAGTTCATTTTCCCCAAGCGTTCTGAATTACAGAAGATGAATTAGAGATACTTTGAAGTCTGAAAACGCATTAAAAGTACAGAAAGTACATCAGGAAATTAAATACCACAGGGGAGTGACTTCAATTTTCTCATTACAGCCGTCAACACGCACGACCCGCAACACTTCAACTTCCCAAATATAAAAATTCACTTAGTTTGGTATTAGGTGAAACGTCACTGACGACACGCTCATCGCAGCCTAAGTGGACTGGTCACACTGCGTCTGTCTGTTCCCTGTTCAAAAGAACAGGCCTTCAGTCACTTCCCACCAGGACGCATTTATCTGGCGAGCCCACCGTGTCAATCAATAATGCATGTGCAAATTAAATGCAAAATCTATATGACGGGTTTCCGGCAGGACTATTATTCAGGAGGAATGTCCTCACCTCGCCGTAGCTCCGTGCTGCGACCTGCAGCTCACTGCCGTCCTCGTTTTGGATAAACATACCAGAGAAGATAAATGGATTGATTCGTCATTTTAGGCCTATTATTTCTCTTCAGTTTGGGAAGTGGCTCATTGTAAAACCTTCTCTTCTTTCCTCAGCCAGTTGTTATTCCGAGCAGCCTTTTACACACACTTTAAGACACAGCGACGTGACATACTGATTTGAAGATAAGTAAGTAATGATTGGAGCTCCAGTCAAGTGGGGACAGTAATAAGCCCATTCACTGTCTCCTATGAATGATAATAGCCATAATCTTTAATAGTTCTCTCTCATAAGTGGCGCCTTCGATTCAGTGGGAACATTTCCAGGCTGAAACAACCAATAATGTTGTGATCGCTCATAATGAATGTCGTCTGTCGCTCTACCTCAGGCTTGCAAAACTACAGATCTTCACACAAGATCTGCTTTCCTGCCGTTTGATTTGTATCTAATAACTGTAAATTGAAGGACACTTTCTTTCTTTTCCGATCACGTCTGCTCGGCTCTGGATGAGAAGTTTGCTGCTTGTACTTAGGAAGCAGAGAGCTTTCAACGAGGCGTTCGCCTCCCTTTGTGGCGAGCGAACGTACGCTCATTCAAACGGAGCCGCAAGGATCATAAGCCACTGCGCACTCATCTGGAGACGTCACACTCGCTCTTGCGCTCACGTAAACTTTTTCCTCTGCCCTCCGTGGCGACCAAGGCCGCTCGCTGAATGACTCCGTCTGCAGACTTCTCCTTGAGTGGCGCTCTGTTTATTGCTATGCAGCGTGTTTCACACACACTCACACACACACACACACACACACACACACACACACACACACACACACACACACACACACACACACACACACACACACACACACACACACACACACACAAAATACAAATATTAATCAGCTTTACGTGAAGCAGGTGGAAAATTTGTTCCATTTTCTTTTCCTCCACTGGAACAATCTGTTCCTCGTTGGAGATTTTTCCTGCCTGTGGTTGAAAAGGCTCCATGGGGGACTGGGGTGGGGGGGGGGGTGAATCACATCAAGAACAGCACTCAAGATGATTTGCAGCCTATAGACAGTTCATGTAATATAAAGCTCATTTACGTGTTCAGCTCAGAGAAGAAATGAGCTGTAGGCTAAAACTTCAGGATTTTTCCATTTATTGCCTCTCGACTGGACTTATGAAGCAATATGAAGTGTGTTTTTGTCGGGGG
>NC_137670.1:15969386-16039386 GCF_963422515.1 Blennius ocellaris | reverse complement strand
TCTCCGCTGAGTCCTGGACTGACCACAAGGTTTTGTCCCAGTTGGCCATGACTGCATCTCCAGTGGCGGCCAGTTTTACGAGGTAATTCTGTGCCTGAACAACCTCAGCCAGCTCCTCGCGGTGTACAGGAGAAAAGCAGCTCTACTTGGAATCCCTCCAGATAAACCACCATTTTAATATGTACATACATGAGGGCAGTGGTAAAGGCCATTATCTGACCAGCAGGAGGGCGTCTCCTGGAAACTCTCACCTCAGGAAGGTTTCAGCTTCTTCTCCTTTATCTGACCCTCCGGCGCAAACTTTATATCACACTCTAACATTCATTTGCATTCCATTATCTTTTTCATACCTTTTATTAGAGAGATGAGGTGAGAGTTATTGAAATTGTATTTTATGGAACAGGGTTAGAAGTGCTGCTATGGTAGACTAATAACCTGTGACATCAATTAAATAAAACACATACAACATACATTAAAAAGAGTGCGCAGCTCTACGAATATATAGGGCGGATTATTTTTGAGCTGTTTACATTCTGAGTCTCGAAATGTCCATTAATGTTATGTCAAAAAGTCATGTGTGTCTCCTCACCCCTCAGCATTCACACTTTGGTCTTCTTGGAGGTGTAATGCATCTTATTGATGGACCCAATCATAATCATAATCATAATAATAATAGAAGAAAAACATTTGAACAAGCTGAGGATATTCAGCTTCGGCTTGAATTGCAAAGGCAGAGTCGATGAGTTCAGATCCAAACATCATGTTGGCAGACTTATTGACCCTCACTGTGACTTTGCCAGCTTGTGGACATTACCTGCTGTTAGCAAGCAAATCATGTCCTCCATATTGCATTACCTGAAATTGTGGCAAATGGCTCCTTCATTGAAGGGATGTTTTCATTGCTGTTGGAGAAAATTGGAGGTCTAATTCTGCAGTGACCTCATTGGGAGAAGAGAGAGCACTTGTGTTGTGTTGTGCTTTGTTTTTTGCTTTAGTGTCTCTTGTTTTCAACATTTGATTCCAGCCTTTGTTTGAAACTGAAGAGAACTATTTGGCTGGATTTTAGAGCATGTTTGGGAAGGTTAAGTCCACCATTGTTGGGTTTTTTTTGCTCTTTGTGTGGTATTTGTTGACATTAACAAGAGAATAATCAGCCTCATATCCCAAAGGTTAGTTTAACTCTTCAGGAAATGAATGCAAGTCACGGCGACGTCCTCCTAAGTGTGTGTGTGTGTGTGTGTGTGAGTGAGAGGGAGAGAGAGAGAGAGAGAGAGAGAGAGAGAGAGAGAGAGAGAGAGAGAGAGAGAGAGAGAGAGAGAGATGATGGCGGGGGGTGCAGGAGGGAGTGAAGCGAAACAGTCACATGCACAACAGACTGTCAAGGAATAACTCCACCCTGCCTTTCTCTCTCTCTCTCTCTCTCTCTCTCTCTCTCTTTCTTCCTCTTGACTCCCTCCCTCTATCCTCCTCCTACTCCACCATGTCGCTCTCCTCTTTCCCCTCTGCTCCTCATTTTCATCTCAACTTGAACTATCCGCACATTTAATTTTTAATGATACACGTAGAGCTCGTTCAATATCTCTCTCCCTCTCTCTCTCTCTCTCTCTCTCTCTCTCTCTCTCTCGCTCTCTCTCTCTCTCTCTCCCTCCCATCACTGCGCTCTCCTCTTCACCACCTGTTAGTTAGTCTCCCTCTCCTCGCCGCGCTGGAATCCCCTCTTTTTTTATGAAGAGTTTCACTCTTGCTCTATCACTGAGGTAAGTCTAACATTTATTCTCTTTTTTATTATGAAATGCTGACAAATTGATTGTTGTGCAAATGCATGTTCCCTCTCTGCTTCTTCCAAGTATAGAAGACACCTTTAAAGACTTATAATGTGGGGTTTTTTTCTTCCTTTCCATGTCACTCACTATCTGTTGCTTGTATGTGTCTGTTTTTCTTTGGTTATCTTCTTAACGGTGCATGAGTGGGAGGAAAAAACAATATACAATGCACTACAAAAGCAGCCCGGGAGATGAATACATTAGGACTCCCACATGAGCTCAGTGGTGCAACATGTGGCAGACATCTGTGTTAGTGTTGCTATACCTGCTCTTTCACTTTTCTTCACACCCTCACACACCCACACACACACTCGCTGAAGTTTACTCATCCTCGGCTGTCTGAAAATAACACTGCTCTAATTGACAAGTGCTCACTGTCACTGTGGTTATAGCTATAAGTGATGCTGACTATCAGCCTCTAATGAGTGGCTCCACTGTACTGGAGCATCTGCCTGTCAGGCAGCAGCTTGTTATTTAAAGGTGAACGGAGCCCACGGCACGGGCCCGTTGTATGTAGGACACAGGGGAAGAAGAGAGGCAGAGAGGGAGACAAATCTTCAGAAACCTGCAGGGGGGATGAAGGTACCTGAGAATGACTGACGAAGAGATAATGAGAGCGATAAAAAGGGGAGAAGAAGAGGTTAATTGCAAAGGTAGGGATGAGAAGGTGGAGGTTGAGGAGGAGGGGGGGGGGGGTGTACTTGTGACATGACTCTAATTTAATGTGAAGGAGCTAAAAGAGGAAGGGGAGGTCGCATGTTGCACAAAGATATTCCTGACTGTCGGATTGTAGCAGCTTCATTCCTCCATGTCGAAGCAGGAGCTGTGCTGTAACCCCTCCACTATGAGCACAAGGAGGGCCATACACCGTGTGCTCTTACTGTATGTTGTTGCATAACAATCAGCTACAGGGATGTTCTTTGTTGCTGCAGTGGACAACTTGGACTATTATCTTGTAGCTCACAGGAATTATGTTAAGCCGCCTCATCCGAGCTGCTTGAAGGTTGAGAGTCATGCATGTAAACGAGCTCTGGCACATTAATAAAAAAATAAATAAAAAAAAAACCCTCCAAAAAACTGTAAAGTGTGAAGGGGCAGGGAGATCTGTGATTTGGCGTGCGTGCCGCCACACTTTGCAGCAACGAGACGATGATGAAAAGAGAAGATGAGAGGGATTCCAGCTGGCAGCATTGAGAGCGATCAATCATGAGCTCCCTGCGAGCTTCTGCTTCCCAGAGTGCTGCGAGCCACCAGGCCTCCCGGCCGTACGTGTGCCGCCGCCGCCGCCGCTGCCGCCGCTGCCGCCACTGCTGCTGCTGCTGCCGCCGCTGCTGGTGCTCCGCTGCTCCAGCTCACGGCCACATCTGCCACAACTGGGAGGCGACTGACTGTGCACATTATATCAACAGACTCACGCACATGAAGTGTGCGTCAGGCAGTGCTAGTATGTGTGTACCGAGAGAGATAAATTAATGATCAGAGAAAAGCCTTTGTCTCTTTGCGTGCACGTTTGATGGCACTTGTGTGAATGCAGTTGTATTTGTGTGTGTGTGTGTGTGTGTGTGTGTGTGTGTGTGTGTGTGTGTGTGTGTGTGTGTGTGTGTGTGTGTGTGTGTGTGTGTCTGCTTTGAAGTGTTCCCGTGCAAATTTCTGAATCAATATCACCAACCCGTCCGTCTGAATTAATATTGCATTCTCATCCTAATCATCAGCATCAGCATCATCATCATCATCATCATTTCATTAACTTGTTTTTTTTTATTTATTTTTTTTACCTCCACTCTTAATACCTTGCAATTTCCTGCCTGATTTTATTTCCACAAGTGGGCGGCTTCATTGTTGCTTTATTGTCGTGTCAAGAGTGAAATGATTCGCCGTATCTCTGCATCTGCACCCATTTGTCTTCCCCACATTGTTTGTGCATGGACTCCGAAGTTATCGCTGCATTGCTTAATTGAGCAATAACTATTGTTTTGCCCCACAGAAGTCATTAATTGTGCCAGTGTGGTTCACAATGAACGGCTGCAGCTGCTCTACACAAGATGAGATGTCCATCAGTCCCCATTTGTCAGAGCCAGAACTCGAAATCCTTCAGTCAAAAGAGTAAAAGAAAACAAAAAACAAAAAAAACTTTGTGGCTTGGCGTGAAGCAGCGCGCTTCATGGGTTTTTGTTTCATCTTCAGCCAAGGAAAATCCGGATGAGCTGTGGAGTGTATCACCCGCTGTCGCGCTCACAGTCGACCAAACATGACAAATGACCCTCACCGCCTGTAATTCTGCTGAAGGTCAACAGTCAGACAGAAGAAATTCAGAGCCGCTGTCTGCCTGAACGTCGTTGGTCATATTGACTTTAACCCGATAATGCGAGGGCTCTGGTATTAATCTGTTTACCAGCCTCGACCCTGCAAACAAAGGTACATGGGAAATAAAGACACCGTGTTAAAAAAAAAATGAAAAAGAGCTAAATCAATGGAACAGTTGAATCTTTGATGGAATCGTTCATTCTTTTAAAATTCGATCTGTGTTCTGATGCGTCTAGTGAATATAATAGCAATTCGGAGGAACTGAAACACCTTGTCTTGTAGAATGAAGCTTGGAAATCCACTGAACTTTCGTAAAGTCTCAAGCCTTTCACACAAGAATCAGTAAAGGTTTTCCCACACGCCTTTGCTCTCGAAAACAAACTCCAGTGTCTTAAGAGAGAATTAGATGGGAGAAAAGCAGTGCTGGAAACGGTGCTAATGAAGGAACCTAATGAGTATTGGTCTACTCATTAGGTTCCTTCATCAGCACTGTTTCCAGGAAAACGAACACTGACAACAAAAAATTTAGCTACCACAATTCCCACATAATTCTGTGTGTAATAACACACTATTTGCATATTTTGTACTGAAGAGTAAGCCTCTGTGTTCTTCAGCTGGTTAGTCACCGCCTCAGGTCACTGGGCCAGAAAGCTTCATGAAAGCGTAGTTGCACTGAATTTGAATTATCTGAATTACATATATATATATATATATATTTAGAGTATTTATAACGATGTATATTAAAAGGATAGGGCAATTTTAAAGTAACAGGACCAGCCTATAATTTTTTTTTTTTTTGCTTTGTTTTTGTTCGTTTAACTTCTGCAGAGTTGATTAACTGATAATCCATCCAATCCTCTCTGTCTTAGTTCTCATCATTTTGATTTTTTTAGAATCTCGCCAAAATCAACAAACAGAGTTGCGGTGCAGACGATCGCAGTCCAAATATTAACTTCTCAGTTTTGATCGATTAAAGCAGAGAGAGCAGAAGGTGGTCCGGCGGGGGGATTTGTTCAGTATTGAGGACAGAACGCCCCCTCAAGCCCTGCTGTCTTTAGACAACAAAAGCTGTGAGATATTTGTAATCCACCCCCCTCTTTTCTTATTTTTGAAATAAGAGCAGACACATCAGCTTCGTGGTCAACTCTACGCCCCGCAAAACAGAACTTTATATAATCCCAGAGACGCGTGAATAAAGCGCTTTCACTCCGTAATGACGTCATTCGGTAATTGCGTGTTTGTCTATGGGGGATTGTTCGGTGTTTCAGATAACACACGTTCCTCAGCCACTCACGCACGCTGCAGTCTCGAGGATGATTAGGATTCGGGGGACCCTGATTGTTCATCATCCTTTATCCTTCTTGATGTGCCAAGGTGTATTCAGATTTATTCAATAGAAATGCAAATGCGTGCACATCCTCTGCTCGGTTTTGACAAGTGAAAGTCTTCCAATTATTTTGAACGAGTCTCCTGCAGGAAAGTATCACGAGGTATAAGCTTCCAAAACTTAAGTTCTGCTTGACCATCTGGCAAAACGTAGAGACTCTCGGCGAAGCTCACCTGGTTTCACTTGTCGCCGAGAAACTAACAGACGACTCCGTGCTTCACTGTCATCGCTCTCGTTCTGGCTCGAAGCTTTCCAGAGTTTTCGCTGTGGCAATGCTGCCAACAAATGTGATTACATTTATAAATCTTCTTTTTTCTTACCCTCCTAGCCCTATGACCGTGCGAAAAGGAAAGCGCTTAGCCATCTCCATCCAGGAGCACATGGCCATCGACGTGTGCCCGGGCCCCATCCGCCCCATCCGTCAAATCTCCGCCTACTTCCCTCGCCTCTCGCCCACTTCCTCCTTCTCCGAGCCGCTCTCGCCCAATCAGGTGGCGGCGCCCGCCTCGCTCAGCCCCGGCAGCGCGGGTCAAGGTGGAGCCGTCGGAGGGGGAGGGGGAGGGGGAGGGGGGTGGAGCGGGGGTCTGCTGTCGCCGGCGGCGGCAGGTGGAGGAGGCTCGCTGTCCGCCATGAGCAGCATGGACACCTCCATCGAGATTGACAGCTGCGACAGCGACGATAACAGTGAGTGACCTGGAAACGACTGCGGTGCATCAGTGTCGTGGTCCCGAACACATAGATCCAGTCGCCACAACACACCTGGTTAGTGGAACGCTTTGTTATACGTCGACTCATTTGGACAAAATCGAATCAAATCGATAATTCTGACTCCCGTGGTCACATGACCGTGGGAAGACCCCCTGCTGGAGGCAGCACAGGTGTGGAGGGTAGAGATGTGGCCGTTACTCTGTTTAAACTGTTTAAACTGAATGCCTTAGTTTACATTTTGACATTTTCTAATCTTCGTGCTACTTGGGTTGGGTTTTCACTCTTGTAAACGTGCAACAAATACTCCAACATGCTGTGCTAATATGAGCGAGTATATAGGATTCAACAGTATATTCTTATCTGCTATTATACAAAAAAAAAATCATTATTGCTTCCAGCAGAACGTGACCAGGTTTCAAGGAAAGGATTCTTGATTTGAAGTTATAACCCTAAAACCGATGTACAAGCAAGCTTCATTAGAAGTTTTAATTAGTTTTAGTAGCGTACAGGCTCATGCTCTGACTGTTGTCTGGATTTTGATTTTCAATGCAGAGTAATGTAATTATGGTTTTGGAGAGTTTTCTTCTCAGTCTATTTCCTTCCCAGAGCTGCTTTTAAGGTTAAATATACAGTCTGTGCGAACTATTTGTATCACAGTCATGTTTCTGAGCTACCTCTGGAAGAAAGATGACTTCACGTAGAAAGAAGAAGTTTATTGGAGAAAGTATCCTTCAGCTTGTATTTTTTTTTCATTAGAAAAAATCATTAACTGTTTTGGAACTGCGAGTTTTGGAGTAAAATCTGATAAATCCAGAAAAAGAAAAAAACAGTGCAAGATGCTTAACTGTGAGTGTGATGGGATCGCTGCAGGATGTAATAATGTGACCATTACTCTTGAAATAGGAGTTTCTGCATATTGCTTCACACGTAATCAACTGGTTTGCTTCTCTTCTTATTTCTTTAAATGATAAAAATTCAGGATGTTTTGTATTTATCTAAAAAAAAAAAAAGAACTCTCAGGGGAAACAGCTACTGTGGCTCAGTTGAACAATCAAAATCCTTTTTGTCTTAAAAGGGTTGAACAACTGCAAAATATAGCTTCATCCTTTTGCAGACTTTAATCTTTCAACAATGATGGTTTTGAGTGTTCTTGTACTCAAAATGAATGTATTCAGCCTTGACTGCCAGAAAACCCTGCCATAATTTTTCATTTCTTTTTGGAGATAATAGAGTCATCAGTACAAAAGCAATTACCAAAGTAACTGGCATACCTTTTTTTTCTTTTCTTTTGTCAATGACTTTCTATTAACTGTCTTCCAGCCTCTTTGGGGACGCTGGAGTTTGATCTTCTGTATGAAAAAGCCACCAGCTCCTTACACTGCACCGTCCTCAGAGCGAAGGTGAGCAGGTCTTTGAAAACTTCCGGCAGTTCTTGGATTGGAAAGAATAACGTCTCCATGTGTTCATTGAAGGGGTCATATTATGCAAAATTCACTTTCTAATGGTTTTCCAGCAGTGATAATCGTCCCCATACCTGGAACGACGCCCCAGAAATGAAGAAAGTGTGTCCTCTCTCTCTCCCTGGCTTGTTTTAGGTTTTAAAAAGTGTGTTGCTTCAACCAGCCAATCAGAAATCAAACCCTATATAGTGTCATCGGGGGTACTTCCTCCTCCTCCCAAGATGGGCATGTGTGGGCGGAGCCAATCCAGCTCACACAGACACAGCAGATTCGGAATGTAGCTCCCATGATCCAATATTCTAATGGTGGAAAATCGAGGAAAAGCTGAATTTAAGATAATACACTTTCAATACAATGTTTTTGGACCAAGGAGACCATGTGGAAGTGTTGAAAAGCTGCATCATTTGACCCCTTAAAGAATTGCAGACTCTTAAAATAAGATAAGCTTTCAGCCACAACTGATTCAGAGCTAGATTACCTCAAAGGTTTCGAGAATGTACTTGCTGGGATGATTTGAATTTGGTGCAAAGACTTGTGTTCTCCACAGTTTCCATGCTAATTCACAAAACCTACCTCCGACTGCTTTGCTCTTTTTAACATAAACAGTGGATGAAGAAAAACATCTCTTGCCAGATGTTCAATCTGCACTTGTCCACATTTCACATTAACTCAACAGCATGCGCGTTGGAGAAAATAATGAATATCTGCTTTAGTATGTTTACCTCGAAGGAGAAGTAAAATATTCGCCTGGTGAAATTCATGCTTGTGATTGCACTTCAGTTGTGAAAAAGAAGGGTGTCCCGCTCAGAGTTCAACGATAATTCTACTTGATTACAAAAAAAATTTAATTTGACCCAAAACAACATTACATTACAATCAAAGGACGAGTGTATGGAGAAAAAACAAAAGCAGAAAAGGTGCTTGACCTGTCCTTTCTGGGTAAAATGTAACTTCCAGCTCCCGGTTCTTAGAACTCATAATTCTAACTTCTTTACAGACTTAAATTGCTGAAGTTGTCAATTTCAGCTTTACACGGTCAGTAATATTCACTCATTCACACACAGGCAGATTAATTCATCCTTTGGGAGCGATTTGGGTTCAGCTGCAACATTTAAAGGGGGAGAGACGGGAGATTTTGTCCACTATCTCAGTAACTTGTATATACAGGTATCTCGTAGGGTTTCTGTATATTTTATTATTTCTTTTAGACTCACAAATCATTGGCGAATCGAAGGTGTCCACCATGTTTTTTTTCCAAAGAGCGATGTCGAGATCTACTAAAATGATACAACACGGTTTTCGCATTCAGAGATTATGACAATGATTTGTTGTACACAATAAAAACCAATTCGCTTGGATTGTATAGAATTTTGTGCAGTTAAATCATAACTCACACTCTTTCACAGCGAGAATGTTGCCAGCCGTAAGCTCTGGCTTTTCCTAGTTAATTCGTGTTTTGTTGCGGAGGTTGTGGGAAGCTCTGAAACTCGCCCACCGTGTTTATTCTTCTCTGCTTCAAATCTAATTTTGACTAATCACTTAAGGCATCGCCGCCACTTTTTGGTGGTTTGTACAGTGTTCTCCTCTGTGCGTTTTATACTTGGGGTATTTTTCTCCGCCAGGGTCTGAAGCCGATGGATTTCAACGGTTTGGCCGATCCGTACGTCAAGCTGCACCTGTTGCCTGGAGCTTGCAAGGTCTGTTTTTATTATCGGCAACACTGCGTGTTTGTATAACCGAACGAGACCTTCAGTGGTCTGCCAGCGAGGCCTTTTGAGTGATCACTTAATTCATGCTCTCATTGTCGGAGCTGCATAATGAAAATGCGAAAGGCTATTAGATCAGCAGGCAAACAGAACAACCTTGTCGTCAGAAGGAATGGTTGTCCTGAGCACAGCGAGGTATTCTGTCTGGGACAAAGCATGAAGTTGCATTAATGCTTTTTCTCGTCCCGTCCGTGTTGATTTGCAGGCCAATAAACTGAAAACCAAGATCGTTCGCAACACGCTGAACCCCGTGTGGAACGAGACTCTCACCTACTGCGGAATCACCGAGGAAGACATGTATCGCAAGACGCTCCGGTAAATGTTTGCCGAAGGAGAAGCCATGTGTCTCTTCTTCATGTTCTGCCTTTCCACTTTGTTTCCTCCTCCTCCTCCTCCTCCTCCTCCTCCTCCTCCTCCTCCTCCTCGGTAAAGCCTCGCCGGTGTTGACACAGGATTTCTTATCATTGATTTCAATCTTGGAGCCTTTTGTTATCTCTTTCAGCTTCTCCCCCCCTTCTCTCTCTCTTTCCATCTGCTCTGATCCATGAGATCGTCGTGTCACATCACCTTCATTCCTCCTCATCCTCACCCTCTCTCGTCCAACCAGGATCAGGAAAGATCTCCTTCTGAACCGTCCCTTTCTCTTTGTCTCTCCTTCCATCTCACTTTCTCTCTTTCCAAGCTACAGTGACAGATTGAGGTCAGAATAAACACCACCAGGGTTTTAATTTTATTGACCCTCCCCCCCACTCCCCCCCCTCCTCCTCTTCCTCCTCTTCCTCCTCCTCCAGATGTGATGAAAGCTGCGAATTGTCTCAGTCTATGACTAAAAGTTTGCCACGGCACACATGGGAGACGGGAGTGGGATTTAAGTAGGATGGACGGACGGTCTGTCGGGGGAAATTAGAAGAACTGGCCCCACCGGCCTGTGACACAGTGTTAATTCAGCACAGGCAATGGAAGATCAGGAGACAGGAAATTTAACTTGGGGAAAATACGGAGACATGTCACCATCTCCCACTGCGCTGACATTTAAAATGCTCTGCTGCGTTATTTTTATCTGAGACTGAATTTAGATGTCTTTTTATGGCCTATGTAAATGCCCATGACGTCATGAAGACGCAATCAAACTGCTATCCGGGTGAAATTTAATTAACCTACTAAAAATATACATTAGAGAATCTGCCACTGTGGCCCTGCTGCCATTTCTGTCAATCTTGTTGTGTTTGTGTTGCACAAATGTTCATTACAACTGAACGTAAGACACTGAGAACTTAAGGAAAAGAAAGTCATCAGAGAGGGAAAGGATTTGCTGTTTTCTCCTCAGCAGCTGAACTCAATATGAACGTAACACAATAACAAGAGATGCACAATTGAGACTATCAAACAGACTAACAGAATGCTGCAGGCAACAGATTGCAATGTAATCCCTGGGTAAATAAGCAGCAAATGTAGAAAAACAAACCATTGGGCAATTTTTCTTAATCCAATTCATAGTGTTTATTATAGGCATGACCATCATAATTTGGAAGCCTGCTTGTGATTTTTGAAGTCCGCCTGTTCAATTTCCTAATATTTATTGCCGTTCGCCAATTGTTATTGTGCTTTTCCACCGGACGGTCAGACATGTGAATTTTGAAAGAATTACAGTGTCCAGGGACAATTTGGAGCTCTGCCTCAAAGGAGAAAAGGTTTGAGATTGAAAACATAAAGACATAATATAATATATGTTGCTGCATTATTAGATAAGAAAACGATAGTTTGTGTCAATTTTAAGCTCGAATTCAGGAACTGTTAACACGTTTTTTTAATTCTACTTTGTGAAGTCGCATTTATACACTCAAGTCATAATTCAGCACTCGGTTAAGTCTGCAATCCAAGGATTTGATGAATAGAAAATATGGAGCCGTCTCCATTAAGATGTCAACAAAAAGAAATCCTCTGGTTGGCCAGAAAAAGAATCAGCTGATTCTTTTCTCTGATGAAAGCTTCACAGATATGAAAGCTCAGAGAGAAGCTTTTATACGTTTGATTAATTCCCCCAAAATGTTTATTTTGTTCTTTGTAACAAATGGCAGGAATTAACTTCCTGCTAAAATGAGTCTGGTTGTCAGATGTTATCATAATCAGCGTATCACATGTTTTTTTTTATTAACGGCAAGAAAACTTTTGTTTGTTTTGTTCTTTTTTCTTAAAAAATCTAGCTTATCTTTATCTCGCTTCAAAATGAACGCTACACTTTGTGGAGACATAAAAGCTTCAGTATATTTTGTGATATCCAAACTGAGGCTGTTTCTCGGTGCTCCGCAGTGGAAAAGTGTCTCTCCAGAGAGGAATCATGCTTCAGCTCCGCCAGTGTCTCGCACTCAATACTTTTATTGGGCCAATTTAATCCGCATTTCTCTTCTTTTTCTGTTTTGTTTTTTTCATGAACAGGTGAGGGTATTGAGAAAAAGTGTCTCTCATGATGAGATGATGTTACCTGCATGAAAACGTTGTCATATTTATGAATGAATTTAATAATGAAAATATGTGCATCTTAAGAGACGTGTGTAGCGATGAAGGTTTTCATTACTCTGAACTGAAAACCTCAGCTTGAGCACTTTCAGGTGGCGGCTGTCAATCCGTTGGTGGAGCAGGTCGATCACAGGTTCGATCCCCCATCACCCCTCCTGTCCATATGTCAAAGTGTTCTTGAGCAAGACACTGAAGCAAATTGATCCCAGTGGATGGTTGAGTGCTTTAAATGGCAGCTGTCACCACTGGTGTGTGTGTGTGTGTGTGTGTGTGTGTGTGTGTGTGTGTGTGTGTGTGTGTGTGTGTGTGTGTGTGTGTGTGTGTGTGTGTGTGTGTGTGTGTGTGTGTGTGTGTGTGTGTGTGTGTGTGTGTGTGAATGTGTGTGTGACTGACTAATGTGAAGCTCGTCGGGCCCGTTGAAGCAACAGTGTCAGTAAAATCCATTTAAAAACCAAGTATGGTGGGAGCCAACATTATGAGATGGACTTTTTTTTAGATATTCAGGTATAAAAATGAGGGTTTATCCGTGGTGGGCCATCGTGGTTATCACTCTTTTTTTTTTCACGGCAAGACTATCCCTGCTTCAGTTCTGGTCTTGGGAGGGCTTCCTGCATTCTCCCTGTGCATGCTAGGGTTCCGTGTTGGTGACTCTAAATTGACCGTGTGGCTGCCTGGGATCACAGCAGTGCAAGAAGATCGACGTACCGGACCGTGTGATTAGTTCAAGTTGTGTAAAAATGGTGGTTGGCTCCACACACGCCGTTTCAGAAGTCGCTTTGAATGGACTCTTGGTCTGCAAAAGTGTTGTGAGGACGCAGGATTTCTTGGTTGAAGTTGGCGGCAGCGCGTGTGGGTTGGATTCATGACACTGCTTAGCTGACAAATATGAGACGGCGTGGAAGACGCAGGAAGCATGAGCTGTCACCGAGACAGTAAACATGTTTCCATTAGTTCGCGCGGCTCGCATCGGCATGACGCCGCCGCTCCGTTCCTCAGAGACGACTCTTTGACCCAATGTACTCTCACTCACCACTCATCTCATGCCCATTTTATCAGGGCTGCCCTTTCTTTGGTACAACGATCCTTCAGTATCGTTCACCTCTCGGTGCCTCCCGGCTTTTCTTTGTTGTCCTCTGCTCTCATTTCTTCTCCCCACTGCTTCTTTATTTCCCTCCATTTATATTCTTTCCTGTTTTCCTGCCATTGTGTGTGTGTGTGTGTGTGTGTTGCCAGACTAGACATTACCTCTGGGGATTTAAGCACATATCTGGTGTCTCCTGGCAAATGGGGCCATGGCACCTTCCATATTTCAATAAAATCGTTTTTTGTGTGTGTGTATGTGTGTGTGTGTGTGTGTGTGTATTTTATCACCGGAAACTAAATGGAGCAGGTGACTGCGACGTGCCGTTTCTATCCGGCTGCTCATTCATATCAGTATTCCTCTGCAGGGAAATCACATGCTTCATTTTCTTCATCTCGCTGCATATCTCATCCATATTTACATAAGTTAAAATAAGTCCTACTTTAATTGATTTAAGTCACCCTCCAGCATAATGATTGAAATGCTGAGATTTTGAATGATTTCCACGCTTTTATCGCCTCCGTCGCCCGCGTTGGTTTCCCATAGCTTTCCTCATTCGCTCGCCTCTGCTGCTGCTTTCCACCGTCTGGTGCATCTCAGCTGACATTATAGCAGGTGTAAAAATGCGCCAGGCCAATAAATATAGATTGACTCAACCTTGCGCGATGCACTTTCACACTACTCGAACTTAAAAAAAAATAAATAAATAAAAAAAAACATTACAAATGGTAATGGCCTGCAGAGATTGCAGCCACTAACTTATACATACAGTCAGAGTGGGTGGGGAAAAAAAGGATTTACTGACGAGATAAAATCTACCTCCTACTTTCAATGATTAAAAGTACTTCACTTGCAGACTGGGCAAAAACACATCACATACGTGTGTCTGTTAATGTGAAAGTCATGCGAGGCAATATTAGTTTTGCGGAGTATATATCTTTTTATAGTTTCTGTCTTGGGTACGGGGATCTGTCTGATGTTTGGACGGCATTTTCAGTGACACAGTGACGGCTTAAGGTAAGATTGAAACTACTTGTCTACACGTTTAGATTAAATTATATGGAGGAGAAAAATATGTGGAGTTGCGCAAACATGTAAAGAAACATACGTGATGGTTTACATAGAGATGTGTTTTATTAATTTGTCATCTCATTTTCATGATGTTGCCCTGAGGAAACATCAAATATTCAGACTGGCCAATAAGCACCATACTGTTGTATAATGTGATATAATGTTTTTGATTCGGTCATCCGCCTTCAGTTATAGGACTTGGACGCAGTTACATGTTAGAAGCAACATGAGACTATAGTTAATGCGTACAGGAAAAACGAAATAATGTTTTGTGTCCTTATCTTCTCCTCCAAGGAGAAGGGCAGCGGTTTATGAAGAATCTGCTGAAGAGAAACGAAGAGGGAAATGAAGACGAAGGGGAAGAGGAAGATGTACGTTCCATACCGGAGTCTGGGACTTCATACTGGCCCACATGAAGAACAGCCACCAGCACCAACTACAATGACTAACCCTCCACCAATCAACAGATATTCTATCCTTTTATCGATACTTCAATCTGTTTTTTGTCGCTGGTTTTTTTATCTAACTGTTGCAATTCAGTCTACGTGTGGATGGCATGAATCCTGACACCATGAATCTGAATCGATGGCACATAATCACAAGACGGTCGATCATCTGACGTCAAAGTTGGAAAAAACAACCTCCCAATCATGAGGAACAAGCCAAACCAAAGTCTTCCAGCTAAACTCCATAGAAAATACTAATCTTGACCAATTCTGAAGATATTCCACAGAAGTTTTGGGATAAATACATAGAGGGTTGTCCAACCGGCCAGATGATGGAGCAAATGTTACCGTTGTCCTCCGCCTGGCCCGGCCTCCACCTTGCTCCTGTTCTGGAAGGAATCCAGCTGCAGCCGTCCGGGGGAAGTGAACACGGGAAGAAGTGGCCCTACAACACCTGTTCCAGTCCCTGCTGTGCTCCTGTGCCTCCGACCACTCAACTGTCATGGCTGAATACAAAGCGCAATGCAAAACAACACCGAAACACAAATACCTGAAGTGTGACGTCCTTTTCTGTTTCACATGTGAAAGCAGCTGCTTCCCGACGGCCTTTGTGGTCGATACACTATTAGCAACCTCGCAATATGTAATTTTATTTTTTTAACCGTTTAAACAGTCATTCAGCATTTTCGTAATCTCAGTCTTTCTTCATTACATGCTCTTTTAAAGCATGTCGCTCCTCCATAAAATAAATATTTGTTTCAAACTCCATTTATTCCTCTTTTTTCATCATGATTTATTTGTAAAAACTAAATTACAGGCTGGAAAAAGAAGCATATACCTCCTCCTTTGCACCCTGCAAACAGAAGATAATTTTCTGACTGCATGATCAGTTTTGTTGTCTCAATCGTTGCCAGAACATTATAATGAATTATGTTATGCTGTTTGACTGCTGCAGGCCCTCACAGATACAGGAAGCCCCGCTTCACCGGATTTTCTTAACATTTTCTTTTCTCCACCTCAGAGATCAGCTCTTTGCATTTTTATTCATGATTTGCACCCCCGTCCCCCACGTCATCTTTGTTTCTCACTATTTCTTTCTCTAAAAAAAATAATAAAAAATCTTCCTCCTCCCCCCCCCCCCCCCCCCTCCTTCCCCTATCTGTCACTCCCAGGGTGTCGGTGTGCGACGAAGACAAGCTGACACATAATGAGTTCATCGGGGAGTCGCGGGTGGCCCTGCGCCGTGTGAAGCCGGACCAGACCAAACACTTTAACATCTGTCTGGAGCATCCACCTCCTGTGAGCAGAAGGGGGGGGGGGGGGGGGGGAGGACAGTGGCAAGTTGAAAGCAGGAGCAAAAATGGGAAAATTAATGTGCATGAGGGAGATAAATGACTGGAGGGTGTCGCAGCTTTCACTATATTAAGGCTCACAGTCTGACTCACGAGTGCCGAGGAGCGGAGATGTGTGGAGGAAGTCGTGGGGGGCGGGGGGGCATACCAATGGGTAGGCGTTGAACATTGATGTTTACCAAACACACCAACGTGTGTGTGTGTGTGTGCATGTGTGTGCACATTCTCTGTAGCATCATCAGCAAAGGGACTGAAGAAATGCAGCAAGAGTTGGACACACTGTCCTCAGATACGTCCGCTCACCCCAGACCACCCTGTTATTGGAGATTAAACACTGACTCAGGGTCTGTGCAGTCATTTGAGGGTTAAAAAAGAAAATTAGGGGATGATTTTCAAACTTTTCATATGCTACATCTCAAGTATGAGAGTATATATATACTGTATATATATATATATATATATATCCCCAGGATATTTATAGCTGTAATGAGCGCCATACAATATGTTGCACACCAGTCCTGGTTTTCAACCAAGTTGTGATTTTATGACGGAAAAATGTGCAGCACAGTTTCTCAGCACCTCATAAATTATCATTTCGAATATGGATTTGAACAATTCTAACGAACGAGGTGTGAAGACTGAATTATTGAACCTGAGACGTAGTGAAAGGTGGATTTTAATTCCAGTGGCGAGACCTCTCAACCCTCCTGCTGTCCATCCTGTGTGAATCATCAGAGCTTAACCAAGAAAACAACCGAGGACTGCAAACTTTTTTTAATGTTCACCTATTCACAAAAAAACATTTCATGTTGATGAGAAAAAAGACAGAGGAATTTAAAATGAAGAAAACATAATGAGGTTTTAGTGATTGATTGGTGGAATTATGCTGTGCAATGGGGCGTGCCATGTGTCTTGGCTGAGGATCAGTCGGGCAAATAAGATATGCGTTTATGTGATCCTTTTTTAAAAGATGTCGTTATTGTAAAGACAAACTTTAAATACTCTCTAATGCAAAATCTGTAGGGATTATTAATCGTTCTTTAACTATTTCCTCATTAATTAGTTATTGCATCGTGGCCTGGTTGAAAATAGCTTCCGTAAATAATTCATGAACCATTAATAACTAATGGAGACAATATATTTAACAACTAGTAACCCTATAGACTATATATGTGCCCATTTCCAAAGTGGAAAACAAGTAAAGGCAGAATACATGCAAAAAGTAGCTCAACAGTCACAACAAGTTAGTGGATGGTGAAGTCTTGCAGCCATGTTTGAATGTTATAGCGTTTCACACTGTGATCTGTAATCTGCAGCTGCTTCCATCATTTCCACCGGAGTTTTGAATGTTTACGGCTGAGCCGGAGGCTGAGAGATAAAACCTGGCTTCCACAAGCTGCTGAAAGTCATCCAGCAAATGTTGGATTGGCTTGATGTTGCAGTTTTGAGCTTCCCAGTCAGCAAACTCCATAGTGAGGGGGAATAGGAGCTTTTGTTGTTTTTCTTTGGTTTTTCTGCAAAAAAAACAGGAAAGAAACCTGTATGACTTTTGACCATATTGTAAATCATTACATGTTAATCCAGTGTTGTTGTTTATTTTAAAATGAGAAGATCATAAGCTGTTCTATCTCTTTTGGAATCAATGCAAGAAAGAGAGAACACTGTTTCATTTTTCTCTCTTAAAGCCCACAAATAGCTTTTTTGCGGCAGCGAAATGTCACCTGGGCCACATGTGGGGGGAAAAGGGTGCGTACAGAGATTGGAAGAGTAGAAGGTGAGAAGGAGTGAGGGGGGAGAGGGAGGGGTCGGAGGAGTGTTGGGAGACAGAGCGAGGGAGAGAGATGAGAAACAAATGGATTAGAAAATAAAAGCAGGAGAGGGTTGCAGCGATCACTGTGTGTGTGTGTGTGTGTGTGTGTGTGTGTGTGTGTGTGTGTGTGTGTGTGTGTGTGTGTGTGTGTGTGTGTGTGTGTGTGTGTGTGTGTGTGTGTGTGTGTGTGTGTGTGTGTGTGTGTGTGTGACACGAGGCGGGTGGGAGTGGGGTTTTTGTTCTTTATGAGCTGGAAAGGGCTGCCGGTATTAGATTGGTCCTCTGAGGCGATCAAACGCTAAAGCCCCTCTGTCATCCTGCAAACCAGATGCTGTGTCAGGCCTGTAATTTTCAAAGTGGCGTCCCCCCCCCAACCCCTCCGACTCGATAGGTCCGGCCTCGTCTCCCCCGTGCTCTGCTCGTCTGTCACGCTCGTGTCGCTTAAGTTGTCAGTCATCGCCGCTCGCTATTTATCTCATTCTCCTTTTCCTTTTCGTTCCCTCTGCCTCCAGCTGCCCTCGCCGACTGCGATGAGCACGGCTCTGAGAGGGATCTCCTGCTACCTGCGAGAGGTGAGCGCCACGACTCCTCTCTTTGTTTGCTCTCTCCCTCCCTCCCTCCCTCCCTCCCTCCCTCCTGTCTGTTGTGTTAGGAACCCTGCATGTGACATAGCGACTTGGGCCTCGTTCACGCTGCAGGGAAATGCAACCCACTTCAGATTTATTTACTCGCAAGTGACTCATATCCGACCTGTTTTGTGTCCGAGTCAAAGCTCCAATTCTGATTTTTTTTTTTTTCACACCAGACCTAGGCCTCGATCATATGTGGTACTTTAATTCGGATATTTCTCTACATGCGACTGCTTCGTCACCGACGTGTGACTGGCGTCACGGATCAGCGCCGGAGGAAGCGACTCCACCACAATGTTAAAAGCTGTTAAAAGCTGTGCTCTTGTTCTTCTTCATTCTCATTCTTCATTCCCTCTTCATGTTGTCTCGATTTTATCAGCTTATATTTAACAACTACTGGAAAATGTATCTAAACCAGCTCACCAGTGTTGCCAGATATGGTGATATCCCCCACTTGGGGAGCAAAACTCTCTTACCTTTTAACTTTATTTTGTGCATTGTGTGTCATTGGTGTGTGTGTGATCTTTATTACACATATAATAGTTTTATTTTTTAACATGATTCCTACACAGGCTGAGATGTGGGCTGGTTTTGTATTGAGGTGTGTGGGTTTGACCTGGTTTAGGGCTGAAAACAATGAGTCACATCTGGCAACCCTGGTGTTGACCGGCCTACCATTTCGACATAGCGGGCTCGACGTCGTCTTCTGAAACATCCGGTCTGATCACGTTCACACGGCAGGTTGCATTTGAAATGATCCTGAAAATCGTAATTGAGCATCAAGACCTGCAGTGTGAGCGTAGATTATGAATCTTTATCTTCAACTGTGACAGATTTCAATACGAGAGATAAAATGTCATCCATCACTACTAATGGAGAAGAAATCGCATTGTTTGTTTTGCGAATACATTTTAGTCTCTGGCTTATTGAAGTCATTTGCAAAAAACTTGACTTTTTTGATGTTACTGCTGATCTCTTGTGAAATATCTCCAGCTTGTCAGCACTCAGTCAGATAAACTAAACGAGAAGAATTCTAATCATTACTCTGCTAATTCATACTAATTCATTTATTCTCTTTATACACAAATTAAGCAACTAATTGACTTGATTGAACTAAGTAACTAACTAATTGTTCACATTTACATTCGTTAATGACATTTGTGTTCTTGTTAGTGTTTACAACAAACGGTGTGTCGTTGACATCAAACTTGTCAACTTGTGTGTTTCTGACTTAAACGTACCTCGTCTTGCTCCTGTTGCATGGCTGATAAATGAGTTTCCTGAGTTTCCTGTCATTGGATTCATTTGTGAAGACACGAAATTTAATTAGAAGGCTTGAGTTGTGTCTTATCTAATAAGCCAACATTAATTGCTTAATTAAGAGCAATGCCTTTCAGATCGCTCTGTGGCTTGAGTGGATAATTCGGTCAGATGTGAGTGTTCTGTGGAAACATGAAAATAATGGCTGCTCTACAACAGCAAGGTACAAAAATGTCAGACTGTATATCGTAAGTATGGATGAATGCCAGCGAATGTGGGTAAAACAACACTAATGAGATCCAGCAAGCAGAGGTGATTAGTGAAAATGTCCGCCGCACAGATTAGCCAGAGCTGGCAGTACAGAAACTGTTAGGATCAATTCATGTACAAGATATTATGTATTATAGATACATAATTGGCTGCACGGTGAGTAAGAATACCCTCCATTCAAGTTAAGGCTTTTTGCATGGAGTTTGAACTTCATGCTGATCTCCTCCATGCCTTTCTCATCCGCTTTGTACGGGAAAAATGTTTTGGGCAGTTTTTTGGGGGGGTTTATTTGGAAACCGTTAACGTCCCAAAATGTAATCGATTGGTCATTGAATGATGACAAATCATCCCCGAAAATTTCATGCAATTGCGGTGAGTAAAGCTGGTAAAATACACACATACAAACCAATAAATGTTTACACGAGGACGAAAGTGTAACCTTTTCGTTGGCGAAGGTGAAAACATGAGCTTGAGGTGAAGTGGCACTCTGAAACATGTTGATGTGAGTGTGTGTGAGTTCCAGACCCAAAGTTGGACAGAGTTACAGAGCATGGATTCATGTTACATTTCCTTTCCACCTTGTTTACCCTAATATCTAAATGTTACATCAAATGTGACCAATATCTTCAGAAAACACATCTTCACTGGACGCCAGCTCGTGTATTATTTTTGAATCAAAACTAGAGCATGGCCCCCATGATATAACTTCTTCCATCTGCCATTTGGCTCATTAGATTTCTGGACGGAACAGTTTGAATCTTGTGTAAGTGATTCCCGCGACAGACTGCGGCTAATGAAGCACAAAGCATTTATCAATGCCGTAGCATGCTGGCACATGACGCGGTGCAGTGGTGAGGCAGGAGCAAAGGGGTGCCGAAACAGTTTCTATTTCGTCACCCGGTTGAATGTGACAACATGAAAAACGGAAACAAACACAGAATACATCAGTAAAACATCAAATCTACATGATTTGATGTGTACTAGTAAAAAAAAAGAAAAGAAAAAAATGACATGCCCACATTGGACTGGTCCTTGAAGTCAGCGGAGTGCATAAACAGTAGCAGTGCAGTTATTCCTGCAGCAGCTCAGATGTCACAGTAAGTCTGTGTAACTCGTCCTCAACAGTCGCTGCTGTTGCCACAAGTGACAAGATAAATGCAGAAACACGGCGTACCAGCAGAAGAGCTCGTCGTCTAAAAAGCCCACAGTTCCAGGAAATGCTCGGTGTCTCTTTAAAAACCCGATACCCCTCAAATAACAGTCACTGGCAAACATGAGACCTACCGCCAAGATCTGGGATGCAAAATCATATTTTATAATGTGATTTGATTCATCTCTCAATGTAAGCTTCGCAGGGTAATTCAATGCATTGGATGCGCTCTTTTTACGCTTCCCACTCAGCGTTGAGGTGTAGGCTTGCATAAGATCTTTGGATGCAAAATCCTCCATACGAGAGGAACACAAATCTTGAAACTCACATGAAGCTGCTTTGCACCATTACAGTCTCCACCTGTCAACAAGATGTCGGGAAATGGCAGATATCCTCGTGGTGTTAGGTTCAGTTTTGCATTTAAGAGGAAACGTGCTGTCATGTCGGCTTTTCCTCACCTGTCACACATCTTACACATTACGCATCTCCACGAACGGTCAACTTTCAGCTCATTGAAAATCCTCTCTGTTTTGGCTTCAGTCACAAAAGACAGTCGTCTTCACTCTACCACTATTGCAATGGACGGCTCCGACGAAAAACAAACAAACATGAAAATAAGTACTCAACACCCAAATTTGCATTTAATCTACGATAAAAGATTTCAACCTTCTTTTAGCCTTTGGTTTCTTTTTTCTTTCCCATTTTTCATTCTGTAGTCCAACTTCAAATTGTTTTATTTCTCAAAATCAATGGCTATTTCGTAAAACGTCTTATATAAGACGACACGCCTAAATAGTTTCCGTATCTTTTATAGCTCATATAGGCAACCACAGCTAAAAAAAACACCAAAAAACCCAACAACAAATAAACATCTATTGTTGCAATTGATGAGATGAAGCGATCGACTGCAACCAATCCAATAGCGAACATCTTTCGGCCATATTGATGCACTTTCTTCTGTCCCGGCTTTGTATTTTTTTCCGTGGAGAACATCAAACTGTTTACCGGCGCTCTTGACAACAAGCGTAACGACGTAGAGTAGATTCGAAGTGACAGATGAAAGAAAGCAAGGAAGAAGCAACAGAGGGTGAAGGAGGGGGAGACAACGCTCTCGCAGCCCCGTGACTCACTGCCATGGCCGGCGGCAACCGATACATGTATGTTATTTATAGGAGAGACGCACGTTTGCCGTGTGCGAGGGTTTACATCACTGCGAGGCGCGCGCTTTTAGTTTTTTCCTGCGAGCTGTTCGCCGTCGTCCCGTCTGAGAAAATCTCTCTCCCACCGCAGTTTGAGTCTCACCCAATGTGTCTCCCCTCCTCCGTATCTTCTCATCTCTCATTAAGTCTTATCTTCAGGCAATAGATGGACACAGCCAGGGCGATCAATATGCCACATGCCCGGCCGTCCCTCACACGCCCCCCTCCCTTTCTTTCTCGAATGGCCTCGGCGGCTCGCTCCCTTTCTTCTCCTTAATTCTTCCTTATCTAGCCATTCATCTCGCTCCTCGTCGACATTTTTTATTTCCCCCCCCCAGTCAAGCGCCGACAGCCGATCCGCCATCTGTCGTCACTGAGTGGGAGACTTTAAAACGTGCGATTAGACGGGATCATTTGCACCAGGTATCTGCTAATAAAACAGCTCAGACCTTCACAGATCGATAGAGAGCAACTCATTAGGGAGGTGGAAATAAACAGGTGTCTGTGCGGAGCCGGCGACACACACGCGCACACACACACGCACACACACACACACACACACACACATACACACTCACACACACACACACACACACATTGACAGATGAATGGGAAGAGGGACGATTTTGTGAGTGTGGCTGCAGAGTTGAGATCAGCAGGCCCATTAAACAACCTCGGCTATAGTGAGAAAAACAGAGTGCCCCCCCAACACCACCACCCCCCCAGTCATCTTAATGAGGTTTAACAAAAACGCCAGAGCTGGACTAAAACCGTGTCGGTATTTCACCAAAGTAAGAACAATTGGAATTGGGTCAATACCTGAAATATTTCTGACTCTGTCTTTCAATTTTAAGTATCTGGAAAGGCTTTGCTATAGTTCGCAATCGTTTTAACGTTTGATTTTACTCAAAATCTATGTTGTTTCTTGAAATTTACAATTAAAGAACTTGCCGTTTTACTCCGCTTTCTTTTTTTCGTTGAGATTTTTCCTAAAACGTAAAAAAAAAAATAAAGAACGCTAAGAAAAGGCGTCTTCTCTCTCCTGCCGCCTCTCATAAACTCCCTAGCGCCCCCCGGAGGAGGCCTGGCCCACACTGAGCCACTCGTCACCAACACGTGACTTTGCTTGGAAACGGCAAACATTGCTTACACATCAACAAACACATTAGTGTTAATTTGATGCCTTGTTTAGCTCAGTACACTCAGCGGAGGGAGGAAGCAGCAGTGAAAAAGCGATTCCGTCTCTGCCTCGGTGAAGAGAATCACTGCTGAACCACTCCAGCACATGTTTTGTCGACTTTGTCGCTCTCCGGTTCGCTGCGGGGGAGCGTACAGAGGGTTTATCTGAGCTTTCTCTTTACAGACAGTTGCCCGCTGTGGCTGGGATCATTGTTGGTGAGGTAAAAAAAATTCAAATAACAATTCAGTTAGATTTAGAACGAAGCTCCAGGCACTGTCACACAGAAGCCGTGGTATGAAGAAGACTCAGTGCAGCGTCGTTGCCTCATTCATTCATCAGCGACTTGCCGCTCGAGCAAGGCATCACTCTCACTCTGAACTTTGAATCAATAACGTTGCACACGCCCACATTTTTCCTTGATCTTCATTCGCGTCTGTCTGTTGTGTGTAATCTTCCCTCCCGCAGTGGGAGACCGAGCAGCAGCGCAGTCTGGAGGAGAGAGGCCGCTTGCTGCTCTGCCTCCAGTACCTCCCCCCCGCCAGCGACGACGAGGACGTGAAGGGCGAGGCCAAGGAGAGGGCTCGTGGCGGGCTGTGTGTGGGCGTGAAGCGCTGCGCCCACCTGGCAGCGATGGATGTCAACGGCTACTCCGACCCCTACGTCAAAACGTAAGAATGTGACAGGAAATCAGTGGCTGCGCGTCGGATCGTTTCGCGCCTGATGACAGGAATTTGCATCAGCCCGTCTGGTTGCTGACCGAAGCCTTTTGCCCGCCGCCACAATGACACCGAGGTGAAAAGCCTCTGCGTGTGGCTCAGGAGCGAAAACACATTGGGCTTGTTAGAACTGGTGACGTTGGACGGCGCCAGTTTTAAAGACCTCTTCAGTGTGGAGTTTGCATGTTTCCCCCTGCGTGAGGGACATGATGATGGGATTTCCCCGGTGTGGCTCCTCCGGCCTCCTCTTTAAGTCCAAACACATCCACAATACAAATGTTTATTTATGCTGTTTAAGTTCTTTGATGGTGATTATTTCAAGCACTTTTCTGTGGTGCTGAAGAGGATATTTCAGAAAACTACGAGCACATAGCTCGTGAGTTCAAGTTAATGCAAGTTTGATGATGTTTCATATGTGAAAACAAAATTGCTTTGCGCCGCTCAGTGTAGTTCAGAGAGGACAGGGATTCGTGGATTATTTCTTATTATGGCTGAACTGGACAAAACTGCTCCTTTTCGTAAGAGCTTGTAGAATTATTGTTCATAACAACCTTCGGTGACACATTTCTGTCAGTACATGTTGACATTTTCAGTGCTTTGCTTAGCTTTTCAGTTCGTGATTTTATACTTCACCATCTGACAGAAAAAGAAAATGGAGAATATTCAGGAATTGGAAACTCGATTTCTTTCACTTTCCCATCTTTAACAGGTGGTTAATGGCACATAACTGGACTGTAACAAACTGATTTTAAAGCTCCTGAAACTGCTTGTTCTTTATTTTATTTTTTTCCCCTTGAAAACCAGAATTGGCAAACACTGTTGCAGCAGCTCGCACAAACAGGTTTCTGCCTCAGAGAAGCTTCAACACGTTCTGCCCCTCATCGCACCTACTCAGGGTTCTTCACCTCATTGGCACTTTCTTTTTGCGGCTGACTTTACAAACCCATTGCTCACTTGACCCCAAACGCCTCAGGATATTTATTTTACAATGTTCACCGAAAAAGAAAATCATTGCAAATTGAGTCAGTAATAGCTCCGCATTCGTAATCCCAGACTAAACAATTTCTGGCTCCATAGATAAGAGAAACATATTAAAAAAAAAATAGAATGATGGGTCTGGTTTTTAACTGGCAGGCCGGAGAGAACCTGCAAAACACCAGCAATATCTGGCATGTCTACATCTGACTGGCCTCAAATAGAATTTCTTAAACCTCTAGAGCCCAGTAGAGGGAACAGCTTCAAGGTTTATTATTATGTATTAATCCCAGACCCTGACATGCACTGTTTTATTAGATTAGCAGATTTCTACATTTCGTAAGCGCTCATTATGTACATCTCATAATGTGCCACCGTGCAACATGTGTTCAATGTTTTTCATCCTTTCAGAGGCTTTTGGCATTTACCTTTTGTTAAACAAATCTATACATGTCATTTATTTTTACATGAAACCAATATGCACACAAGCTGCGACTTAACCCGGCCTGGTGTGTGCTCACGAGACCGCAAATGATTTTCTCCACTTGCATCTCTGACGCGTTTCAGCGAATGAAGTCGAGAAGCCGAGCGCCTCAATAAAAATGACAAATACACGTATTTGATATCTGAAACAATGCTCACACGACACCCAGTATCTCAGTTTGACGGCCCCCGGGCCTCAGCCTCTGTGTGTGATTTAAACTGGTCCTTTGCTCATATCGTCCCAATGAATCACTGGAGCCACAGTCCTGAGTGATGGAGGGTTTTAGTCAGCTTCAAATAAAGTAATGGTGACAGAGGAGCGCTGTTTTTCACACAAATTGTCGCCATTGTGAACTATGGCACTCATTTATCAAGGTAATAACATTATAGTACCTTGTGTGTATGTGTGTGTATGCGTGTGTGTGTGTGTGTGCATGTGTATTGACAGCCTTCAAAGTTGATTGAACCGTGACGACGTGATTCAATATAAGGGATGTGATGTATCGTGGAGGGTATACTGCATTAGGATAAACTGATTTGCAGGCGGTTGTTGGCGTCTCAGAGGTCGTGTAGAGTTTCATTACTCACTGATGATAGGGGAGCAATACCACGCGTGTGTGTGTGTGAGTGTGTGTGTGTGTGTGTGTCACCGAGTGTGTGTTAGTGTCTGCTCCACTGAGGGCAGGAGGGTCCCTCGGCTGAGTGATGTGACCCGACAGAAAGTGGACAAACGAGCTTTAAACCCCCCCGTCCCCGTCCCCGCTTGGTATGCTCCCGCGTGCTTCGGAGGTTGTTCCTGGAATGAGTGAAACACGAAACAACCCCCACAAGTCACCCGTATAAACACAATCCGTGCCACCTCGCTCACCTCGCCAGAACGCGCACTAAACCGAGCTTTTCTCTCACCCGCCGGGCCTCCGGCTCAACCGTCCTCCTTCCATCTGCGCCGCCACCGATCCCACGCACAACATCCCTCACACATCAACAGTGATACATAATGTACCTTCTTTCGTTTTTGGATGCGCGCTCACATCTTTGCCCTTTGGCGGGAGCCTCTTCCCAGATGCTTTGTTGTGTCTGAGAGCGTGTGGGAACATACGCTGTTCGAGCTGTGGGTGGTGGGTGGAAAGCAAATGTGAATAGAGATTTTTTTTTTTTTTTTTTTTTTGCCACGTTCCTTCCAGCTGGCTTAAAAATACCCTGAGAATTTAATGACAGCTTGTGAAGAGGGTGCAGAGATTTGTTGTTTTTTTTGTTTTTTTCCCCCCAATCTGCGTTGCGTTGGAGAGAAGATTTCCTGATCCGTCCTCACGTGCAGATGGAGTTTCTATCGCAGCACTGACCTTTGCCACTTGTTGCGTTTCATTGAGAATCTTACCGGCCTCTTGATGCAGGATAAAAGTCCGCAGTGCACGAATGGGAGTTTATGTCATTTTCTTCTTTCCACTGTTAAACTCAGCCCTCGGGTTAAACCTCTGATGACAATATTGACATTCCTACATGGAGCTGAAAACAGGATATCGATGTAGCAACACCCGATCGCCCAGCAGCCGGTGAATAACAATGACATTCCGGAATAATCCAGTCACATCTCGTGAAGGTGACTGTGGTCATGTACATGAAGGCTGAGAACTCGATGTTTTATTCAGCGTTTCATATTCAACACCGTATTTTGCTGTCGCTGTTGTTTGGATGTTAATGTTTGGTTTTAAACTGCTGTGTACTTTCAAATCTTATTTTCCCTGAGATGTTGAACCAGTTTTAATGACGGGTGTTTGATGCTGCTGCAGTAGGTTAGTTTTGACATCCTCACAGTTCAAGTTCAAATCCAGAATGGGGATTTCCCTCTGGAGGTTATAGGTATTTTTCCATGCTGGAGTTTTTTTCATGTACAAACAAGCATATCAGAGTGATTGATAACTCGAAACACTAAACAGAATTATTTCCTCGAAAGCTGTGAAGTTGTACTTAAAATTACAGCAAGAACTGAAGTTGCATTGCGAAATGCATCCAGTAACTCCATTACATTCAATCCAATTTGTATAATAATCATATTGAAGTTATAAAAATGTTTAATCTATTTTATAGTTAAAGTAACCACGATATAAAGATTCTAATCCTAATAATTGGTTTTTAAGTGTAGAAATGATGAAAACAATGTTCTGTGAACACACTGTAAACCGTAATGATCCAAACTGCACTACAAATGGCCCCAAAGTCTTTTGAGTTTAATGGTTTTTGGCAATTGGCCTGTTTGTATTCACAGAGGAGATCCAACCGTGAAGTAATGAAGTAATTAAAATGCCGTGTAGCAACAAATTCTATTATTTTCCCCCATTTTTTTCTACTCGAGGGTAGAAATAAATCATTAAATGAGCTTTTGCAAAATAGTTAGTTGGTGAGCGAGCAAAACCATTGTGACGCAGATAAGAATGGAGAATACAAACTTTCTAAAGTTATAAATGTATTGTACTGCTTTAAATTTTGAATTTTATATAGATTAAGATTTTGTAGGGTGAGTTCCCCTGTTTTCCTGAGGAGTGGGGGTCCCTATCGGGATGGCACACCGCGGGAAGCTTCTGGTATTTCTGTGCAAAGTTTGCGTGTTCTCTCTTTCTGTGGGTTTTCCTCAGGTACTGCAGTTTCCTCCCACAGTCCAAAAACATTCATTTATAATAGAAAGAGTGGCTGGGAAAAATATTACATTCATCCTAGAGGGAAACAACCCTTGGACAGTCTCACTCCATATAGCATATTCATGGAATAGTATATTAAAATATTGAATAGGTGTGAGTGTCAGTGCGTTTGATTCTGTTGAGTGAACTCACCCTGTGTTGGCTCTGGTTCATGTCTCATGTGAGCTGTACTGTGGAGATGGAATGTTTTGATTATGAAACACATATATGGCTCCTGCAAGTGTTTTTTTCACGAGCAACACAGGAGAACATTGAGAGGATCGGTGCGGAACAACAGAAGATTAATCTGAGCTCAGCTCAGCACAAAGACTCAAAATGGGGCCACCTGGCAGGGAAATGATGCCTGCGAGCACTTTATTAGTTTATATAGGAACGTCTTGTTTATCTAATCCATCCCTCCAAAAAAGTAGCATAAAACACCTGTTGAACTTTTAATTTAAGCAAACCAATGAAAGTACGAGTTGAGTGCTGATAAAACGCAGGCTCCCTGTTGATTTTAAAGGAGTCATATTATTCAGATTTTCAACACGTTCACATCGTCTCGTTGGTCCAAAAACATTTTATTCAAAGTTTATTGCCTCAAATCCAGTTTTTCCTTGATTTTCCTCCATTAGAATATCGGATCCTCGGAGCTGCATTCAAAATCTGCTGTGTCTGTGTGAGCTGGACTGGCTCCGCCCACACACGCCCATCTATGGGAAGAGGAGGAAGTACTTCCTCTCGTGGTGCCATGTGCCAGAGCAGAGCTGCCTAACTGTGGGAGGAGTCAAAGGGGAGGAGCCCACATTGATTGTGATTGGCTAAACCCCTGATGACACTCTATAGGGTTTGATTTCTGATTGGCTTGTTGGAGCAACACACTTTTTAAAACCTGAAACAAGCCAGGGAGCGAGAGGACACACTTTCTTCTGTGGATTAATCCTTTTTATTCAACATATTGAAGTGCCTCCCATTTTAATTGTTGCATCAAAATGAAGTTAATGATACTTTGGGACGGTTTCGACAGTCTACAGTCCAAGCAGAGGAAATCCAAATTTTACTGATATTATACTGAGGATAACAATGATAATTGTGTTTTTCGGATGATGCCTTTGCATTTTTTCTTAAGCTATAACAAAGTCTAATATTAGTAGAGGAGATTAAAATATGTACGTGTTTTAAGGAGGCCAGAATTCCTCCAGCATGAGGAGGAGCTTTGGCTGCATGTCGGGGAGATCGTGGGAGAGAGGAAGCCTAATTGGTGCGTCTGTTCCAGGACGTTAAGATTGTTCTCTCCACTTATCCACGGTGTCAGGCTCGGTCAGACACTCACCGTGTGGGAATCCTGCTGAGGATGCAGCCAGGAGGAGGCCTGAAAGGATTCCTGCATGGAGATATAAGACCCGAGGAGACAGGCTGAACCCAGAGTGGGATCCTGCAATCCTGCTTTGTATGAGCCTTTTTGGCCTTCCTGAACAAGAAACTGTTGTCGTGACTGTTGAACACACTGAACCCTGCAACAGCCACTGTCATTGACAGTGTTTCTTTTTTAAGGACATAATCATTTTGTCTACTTACAAACTCACACTGACCTTTAAACAGTCATCCCTGGTAGTTTCCAGCAGCGCTCTGACGCGAGAGCGACAATGACAAGACGCTTAAAAAGATGGCAATGTCTTCCTCTGTCTCAGATACCTGAAGCCAGACGTTCAGAAGAAGTCCAAGCACAAAACGGCGGTTATGAAAAAGACTCTGAACCCGGAGTTTAATGAGGTAAGGGCCTTCATATTTGTGCAACCGTTTCCTTTCTATAAAATGGCCAATTACAGTGTTTGCACATCATTATCAGCCCCCTCAACATGTGTGTTCAGCGTGATCCCCTGACCTTTCCCCACTTAGGAGTTCTTCTACGAAATCTCCTTCTCGGAGTTGGCCACGAAGACCCTGGAGGTCACGGTGTGGGACTACGACCTGGGGAGGTCGAACGACTTTATAGGTGAGTTGCTGCCCCAAACCCTGACGCCGCGACATTCTCTGCTCGTGCTTTGAGTTTCAGCATCAGTCAGAATCCGACGGTGTTGTTCCCGTGGCTGTTGTTGCCAAATATATTGCAAGAAGACTGTTATTTGTTGTCATCCGAGCACAGCGTCGGTGTGTAATTTGGCCTTTTTCTTGTGGGAGTCGGCGGCGACGTCCACGACTGTAGAGCTCAGCTATTCTTTTTAAATGACAAGCGACTCCTTCTTCAATAAACCGACACAGCGACAGTTCATTTCTCATTCGAAAAAGTTCACCGCGACAATATTCTCCAGAAAATGTATTAATCAATCTTCACTATTTCCAACATTGTATTGTAGTTTATGACACGTGACAGCAGCTCATACACCAATCGGGCTAATGAGGGGGGGGGGGGGGGGGGGGGGGGGGGGGGGGGTAATCCTGATGCAGTTTGCGATGAAAGCAAGAGTGAGGAACGAACAGACAGGAAGAGTGGACTGGAACATGACAGCAGTGAATAGATGGAGAAAAAAAATACGGTTTCATTTCATGAAAACAGAAAGCTCCGCTTAACATTTTAGTAGGAAAGAATTATGTAACGTTATTATGTGATTCGTGCAAATTTCAAAGAAATGTTAGTCACCACCCATCGACAAAGTGTCATTAAGCTATTGCTTATGGATCAGCCTGGTTTTGAAAGTCCTGCATGTCCTACATTCTACCTCAACTTGGTGTGACGCCAGCAGAGATCTTGTATTTCACTCTAAAAGTGTGATTTTTTTGTTTTTTTATATTTCTTGTCATTTTGTTTTAGTTTGATCGGTTGGTGAAGCAGCTCCCATCACTGTTAAGACAATGTTTATTCCCCCTCGCATTGAAATAATTCTCACCTGTTGACATGTGGGCGACATATCCGGCAGCGGTTTTGTCTTCAAATTGTAAAGCAAGATGACGGCCTTCTAATTTTATGGCATGTCGTCTCGCTTATGTAACTCTGCAAATGTTATTTAAACGGGGATGAATGGTGCATTTGTTTGCGGATTATTTTTAGAGAGTGGATTAAAGCCCATTTTGAGCTCGTCTGACGGCAGGATAGCGTACGTGACTCAGAAAAACCTCCAGAAACTCACGCTGAGACTCATCGTCATCACTGCCCCAATCCTTTAATGTGATGTGGTGAACGTATGACTGAGCCGTTCAACAGGAAGGAAGAGTCTTTTCAGGGAAGGCAACATTTGATTTGATGACGGCGACAGCACGCATGAGTTTAACTCAGATGGTCGTGTGATTAAATGTACATTTCTCCAAAGTTTTTCAACTTAGCGCTTTACATAACTTTTTTCTTTCTTAATTAACATCTTATAAATAGAACAGGAAATTAGGTTAATCAGACAAGAGATTTGCACCTGAATCAAAACAACACAAAAAAAACCACCCAAACTCTTCAGTTAATAAGCGCTAATAATTAAATACGTAATGAAAATCATCAATCACAGAAAACATATAAATCCTCCATGCATAGTGATTAAAGCTTTTTCACCAGCAGACGGAACAAAACACGTCAAATCAACGCTTTTAATAAAAGTAAAGCAGAGCCATTAACTCTCACGTATCTACCACAAAGATTTCTAATAATTATGACCGCTAAGTTTAATGAACAGGACTAATTGTGTGTCTTTAATTTTAATAGCTTCACCATCAACTTATTAATACAGTCATTTGGAGTGATTGTAATGAATAATTAGTGTAAATATATGGGCTTAGAATGACTTGTGATACCGATGATTAGTCTACTTTTTCAAATGGACTCCTGAAAGAGAAACGTGCTTCAGTGAAATGAGTTCAATGAAAGCATCTGTGAAGAAGCATTTTCAAATGTATTATCTTTTCCCTCCCCGTCCTGTAAAAAGTAATTCCCACTTTTATTGCACGACCACTGTGTGAGCACTGTTCCCTGACCCAAGACGTACTGTATCTGCCAGAGTGCTGGCTGGTGGTACAAACGAACAAAGAAAGAAAGGAAACTGTGTCGTCGCATCACCGCCTCTATGTTCACTGTGTCCTTGTTCGTTTTTCCAATTCAATTGAAGCCATTGTTGATTGCTTTTGCGACTCCTAATGGGCGGCCCTCATCTTTTATCACAGGTCTTATTAACTGGCGCTCTCACATCGGAAAACAAATCTCTCTTGTACGTCCCACAGTCACGACTGAAATTAAAAGCCGGAGAAGGGTTTTTGCAGATACTGCACTGTGAACAAAAAGTGGAGGGAAAAAAAGAATATGACTTGTGTTTCCTCCATCCTTTGCTAAACACACATTTTTTATTCATTGGTCATTACAGCTCAGCTTCCAATCTTGTAGTCGCATTATAGCTCTGTGATTTTTGGTCCTTTGTTGTTTATTGATGCTGTTGGTATGTTTCTCCTCGCAGTTCATATTTCCCTTAAAAAAAATCTAATGCAGATTGTGTAGCATGCTGTGCTCTTGAAAAAAGAAAAAAAAAACACTTAATTTCACAGACAATTAGAGAACGGCAGCTTATTACTCCTACTTTTCTTACAATTCACAGCCTGTTTGGTGCTAAAAAAAAAAAAAAAACAACTCACTCAAACATATGCATTGGTTCTTTTACTGTTGGTGTTGGGTATTCCACCCTGTTTACTGACACAATGCTTCCGTCCCCCAGGAGGGGTGTCCTTAGGGTGTCACTCGCAGGGGGAAGCCCTGCAGCACTGGATAGACTGTCTGAAGAACAAGGGCAAGAAGGTGGAGCGTTGGCACACGCTGACCAACGAGCTGCCCGGATCCACAGTCCAGGAATGAACTGAGTCCCCCCCATACCCCCCCCCCGCCCATACCCCCCCGCCCCCCCCCACTGTGCTCGGCGCTGGAGGGCCCACCTGACGGCTGGAGATGAAAGACGTTTCATCACACGCTCGGAGGACTTTCTGCATGACTACGACGGGTTCACGTCCGACTCACTTCACGTCATAACAGAGAGGTCAATGGTTTTACGCTCACACGGGGTCACACACTGACATGATCCAAACTAATCAGGGAAAAACCCGCCGCATCACACAGCTTAACTTCTTTTTTTAATTTTTTATTATTATTATTATCATTCTAATACTGGCTTCCAACCTGGACAAATCTCACTCAACAAGAAAGATTGAAATCATGCAAGTATAATGAGAAGTCTTTAATTATTCAGCAGTTTGACTCCGAGATCGTCCCTCTCTTCAGGTTTTTGTTTTTTGAATGACTTGCTGAAATGATAACATCCCATCTGTATCACTCACACACACACACACACACACACACACACACACACACACACACACACACACACACACACACACACACACACACACACACACACTGAACTTCTCCCTCGCAATAATGATTTTTTTTTTTTGTTTTGTTTTTGTGGTGGGGGTGTGGGGGACGAATGCTTCCGAAGATTTCCAAGTGGTCTTACTGGTGTCAGATGTTTCATGGCGACGCCTCTCGTTGTCACACTGGATTAACCTGCAGACGCCACAACCTGACGAGACACTCGGTTCTTCCATACGTACCATATGTGCTTCATACGTTGCATGTTTGGTGTTGATGGGAGACGTTTGAAGCTGCAGGTGAGTTCCAGAATGGGCTGCATGGATGTTCATCATGGTGTTGTTCAAGATGATCCTCAGGTCTGTGGATCTGACTCACTCAAGAAAAGCTTTTTTTTTTTTTTTTTTTTTTGTCAATTAAGGGTAACACCTTTTTTTTTTCAATATGTTGTCCACAGTTATTTGATGTATCAGCTCTGAAATCACTGTGTCGGTTTGTTGTTATTGACACGTGGATGTTGATCCGCAGCCAACGATGTGTCGAAAAAGAGGGCAGGTTATGTAATTAAGGGAAAAGTTTTAAAGCTACAGAGTGGGGTTTTTTGTTTTGTTTTGTTTTTTTATGGAGAGCTCTGCATGATCGTGCTCTGACGGCGTGAGCGAAACCGTCCTTGTTTTAATATCTTGCCTACAACTACAGATGGTGTGTGGAGCACAGTGTTGTCTGGTCAGTCTCCATGGCTGCTGCTTCACTATGGACTGCATTAACCAAGCTGCAGAATGTGTCTGTGCTCGAGTCACATGTGGTAAACAAAGGCATGCTGAAAAAAAACAAACAAACAGTGGTGTGCATATGGAAATATATTTGGTGTTTCACATGCTTTGGGTGTTTGTCCTTTGGAAAGTGTGCATGATTGTTTTGGGGTGTTTTTTGCTTTTTTGTTTTGTTTTGTTAGGTTTTTTTTCATAAAATATTCATACTGGGTAATTGTGTCTGTGTCTTCAATCCAAATTGCTTCTTCACTCTTAAATCTATCCTGTCAACACAGGCTCAGTGGAAAGACAAAAAGACAATACCGCCACCTAGTTCTCTGGGTCTGCAACTGCAGCTTCTTTATTAAGCAAAAGTGATGCGGCAGAACTCAACTTTATTTCTATATGGCTTCAAAAACAACCAGAGCTGGAACAAAGTACTGATACATGAAGTCCAGTGGTGAAGAATCCATGTAGAGATGCACTAAAATACAGATGTTACCTGTGATCAGTCTGGTTAAAGTAATAACATGACACAATAGGCATTAACACCTTGCTTTTGATTTTTTGTGTGTTGTGTTGATTCTGGATGAATCATTTCATCCAGCTTGGGGTCATGTGACCGAGGGAATCCCATCAGACTATGGACAAATGAGTACAACCCGCCTTGCCCCATCAGAGGGCAAACACTGCGCCGTGTGCTCCTGAGGGCATTTTGAAGTCACTAATTAACCTCGAAGGGACGCTGGTGGACGGTGAGCCGAAAATAAACGATGTGCAAAAATCCCATCTGCAAAAATGTAAATAGATATGAATGCACTTAGACAGGGGGATGAGTCAGCTTTTATAAACTTTTTGAATTTGATTGTTGTCTCTCTAAACAGCCACTGTGTGCTCGTCACACTCATCCATCGCTCATATCTTCAGCTTGTAGGGTTCACAAGTTCAAGTCCGGAGCCGTGCTCTTTGTCTCTCGCTTTATTTATTGAAATTTGTTTTGGTAAATCTCAAGTTCACTCTCCTTATATATCAGGTCGCAGGCCACACGGTGGCAGGGTGGTTAGAGTGTTCGCCTCACAGGAAGAAGGTTTAAATATAGCCCGGGGGCCTTTTTGTGTGGAGTTTGCATGTTCTCCCAGTGTGTGCATGGGTTTCCTCCCACATTCCCCAAGAACATGCACTGGGTGCCCCTGAGCAAGACCCTCAGTCCCCCCCCCCTCAGCTCTCCTGGACCGCTGCTCTGTGTGGCTACAATCGATGGGTCAATTCGGTCTGAATTTCCCCTCGAGGATTAATGCAGTGCTATAAAATAAAAACAAATTAAATAACGAGCTGCTTTCAGCGCGATCTATCGAATTATTCACTCCATTTGGCAGGGAGGTCGGAGGTCAGTGACGTTAGGAAGCAAACACGCTGCTGCTGCTGCACCGTCACACTCTGAGGCTCGCCACAAGCTGGCCGCCTGAGTCACAAGCAGAGTCATCTGCCATCAGACAGGAAGTCAGTGTCCACACTAACTAGAAGACAAGAAGAAGAGAGGAGCACGTGAGGCTCTTCACGGCCGGGCGGTTTGTGATTATCGTGCATTTCCTCCGGTGTCACGATTTGGAAAGAAGCTGTGTGTGAGATGAGATGAAGTGACTCGGGTTTCGTCTTAGTCACTGTTTGTTCCTGACGGTGCTGAAGCATCAGCTACGACACAGGACAGTCTGTCCTCTGTACATTCTGTCACTGCAGTGAATCTTTTAGCTTTGTTTATTGTTATTGCACATTATTAAAAAAAATAAATCTATCAGACTAAAATAGTTCGACACATAGTGGTTACAAATGAGTATAAAGTAGGATGGACTAAAGCCTTTAAAAAGTAATTGAAGAATTAGAGTTACAGTAAGACTATTGCAGGACATGAGAGTCAAGATACAATCTAATTAATTGATTCTAAGTGGAAAGACACTTTTTCATTCAGTCTTTTAAAATTTGTTTGCAGTGAAGTGCAGTAGAAGGTACTTACTTATACATCATCCAGTTCCAAGAGTAACAAACACATCAAATGGGTTTTACTTCAGAATCAGAATAGTTTTTATTGCCATTGCTTGTAAACAGGTTCACAAACTAGGAATTTATCTTGGTGAGACGTGCAACATTAAACATAAAACATATAACACAGGGTTTAGATAAAAATAGCTATAAACTTTAAGCTATAAGGCTTTAGGGGCATGCATAGGAATATAAAAATAAATAAGCTTACAGTACAGTGCATATTTTACCACTTCAGCAGACACGTTTTAACTTGATTAGTCATATTCAGGCACTCACACAATCATTTACACATTATATATATATATATATATATATATATATATATATATATATATATATATATATATATATATATATATATATATATATATATATATATATATATAATTATATATCATTTTATATAATTTTATACACACACACACATAAGGAGCTGAAATTACAGTGATGTGGGAGTTTTCTTGAAGGAGAACATTACTGCCACCTAGCTGATCACAAGTTGCAGTTTGCAGCTAAATAAGTGTAAATATGGTCTGTATGGTACATCAAATATCAGCCTGCAGCAGCCATGACAATTTATTTATTCTGATTTTCTGCTGACATTGTTAAAGTACGTCAGTATAGGATCGTTCCTTGGCAGACTGTACTCTAAACTCTGATCTAATTTGGGACAAAGAGACTAAACAGACAGTGTTTCCTTTTATTTTAAAACAAATGTATGTTTTCTGAGCCATTTCCATGTGTATGTGACTGCAGAAGGCCATTCAGGCAGGCCCAACTTTAAGAAGATTGTACTTGCAGCAGTTTTTGGTAAATCTCAGTTGACAACAGCAGCGTGACCAGGTGAGTATTTGTGTGTAATGTTGTGTTTTTGACAGCTAATTATCAGCATTATTCGACTATCATTACACAGGCTCAATGACACTAATGAGATTCGCTCCTGAGGTTTCTAAAGTTTGGCAATAAATGATGCTACGTTCTTAAAATATTCAATCGGAGCAAGAAAAAGGGGGAAAACATCACAATACAGCCTCACTGAACAGACGGCCAAACAGCTTCTGCTTCCTTTAATAGGGCAGGCAGAATTTATTAAGATTGTTTACATGTAATATTTGAATAAAATATTGTAAATATCTGATTTGCACATCAACACACAGCTGGCTGTCATATTTTCACAGTTGTTCATAGAAAGTGTATGCATAATGGATAAAAATTGATTCCAAGTGCGTCTTGTTGTAAACAGTCTATTGATTATATATCGGTGGTAATTACTGGCGTAGGGTAGCACTTGGATTGCATATTTTTCCCAAGGATGCATGAGAGGTTGTTTTTTTGTTTGTTTTGTTTTTGCTGAGACTTGTTTTGCCTCCCGATAACGTCACAGACATTGTGATAAGTGTGTTGTTTTGACAGCATGTGATGAAATCTGCAGGCAAAGAAGAAACACTACAGCCCGCTGCAGACCACTGTGGAGCGTCGGTCAGGCCTTTCAGGCCGACTGACGATCTGATGAGTCACTGAACTTCAAGGAAAAATTCTATTTGTCATTTCCTGGGATGTTACAGGAGCCTGTCCAAGCATTACTTCACACCCATGATGAGCATTTATTTATTTACTTCTGCCTATTTTTAGCTCTCGGCGGACCAAGCAGGCACCAGCGGAGCAGCGTGGCCGCAGGTCAGCGGATCTCGTTAGGCTGCCGTTTTCCCTCGCGGACTGACATGATGATCGTGATGCATCCGAACGCTGCCAAACTGACTCACGGCCTCAGTGTTTATGTGACCTGGCTGGATCATCCCTGACCTACTTACCGCAGCTGGATGCGAGTCCGTCTGGCTTACTGATCCCTTTCCCAGCCGCACTGTACCACGCACCTACTGTCAAATTAGCTGAACTCGCAGGAAATAATACCTCCGGCTGTCAGAATGTCAAGACTGCTGAGGGGAAATCTGCTGCTGTTAGATGTTACGAATGCTGATTTATTCTTTTGGGGGTTTTTTTTTTGTTAGTTGTGTTTTTACTTTTGACAGGCCAGAGGTGTTTTATTATGTAACTTTTATTATTATTGCAATACAGCTGATTGTTTTCATAAGAAAACATTGCTATCAGACTCATATTAGTTGATAATATAACATAAACCAATAAAATTTCCAAATTCATACATCCAAAGCAATTCTTGTCATACAAGCAGCATGATTTCAAGGCTTGGCTGGCCAATCACATCTTCACTATATCTTCACTCTTGGAGTAAATTCTTCAATATTTTTGATAATATGAGTCTCCATTTCAAATTTAATTCTTCTTTGACTTTGACGGGTATACTGTGTCTCAATATTAATATATCTTTGTCCTTTAAAGGGCAACCAGATCAAAAAGAATTGAAGCACAGAGTAGGAGTAAAGTATATTTTAAGGCTCTCGTGTTTACAAAATGTGGATAAACACCTGTCTGTGCACAATTATGTAATTAAAAAGGATTGAAAAGAACCAAAATGATACACAATTATCTTATATAGTTTCCATAAATTGTATAATTTTCTCACTAGAAAAAGATTGGAGAGTACAAGATTAACCACGATACTACATAATGTATGTTTTGTTAAATGAATAGCACTAAATATGACTTCCCAGAAGCATTTTTTTAATGTTAGCAAAGTGACTTTTTTGGTGCTGAATACACGTTTTATTTTTAATTATATGTTGGAAGCAAATTCCTCAATGAAGTGCACTGACTGCAAGGAAGCCGTGCTTTACTGAAGGCAAACATTGTGAGTCTGAATATTTGTGTGTGTGCGTGTGTGCGTGTGTGTGTCTGTGTGTGTGTGTGTGTGTGTGTGTGTGTGTATATATAGTAACACTATCAAATATGCAGTGCAGTGCAGGATGTGCTCCCAGCTGGTGAACTCAAAATGTGACGACTCATGGGTTAAACCGAGCCGCTCACTACACAAATGGAGATTATGTCATCAGCACTGACAGCAGCGCAAAGTCCACATCATAAATATATATCTTTAATCGAGTTGAGTCGACACGTGAGCTTTGAAGGTGGTCAGTCCTGTTGCACAACAGCCAGTGTTGTTCATGTACCTGAATATCTGTATCTGGACGTCATGTGACTGAGGTACGACACTGGACTTTGACCATCCATGTTGCATTTGTGTTCATATTCTGACCTGATGCTCCTTCTCAGTGCAGCAAACAACCACTTCATTTCACTTCTTGTTGGAGAAACAAAGGAGAAAACATTTGTGATGGGGATTATTGAAAATAACAAAGAGCCAGTGGACATTCAACAGGGGCACGACTGGAATTTTGATTGTATTTTTGATTATTTGAAATTATATCAAAATGGAGTATATTTATAAAGTAAAAAGCTTATTGGTGCATGAAATAATAATTTAGTAAATCACACAAGGGTGAGTATGGCTCATTTAGAAGAGTGAATCATTGTCCAATCCCAAGATTTGTGGGTTGATCCCCAGTCCGGCCCTTTCCAAGTTTTGAAGTGTAATTGAATGAGAAACAGAACCCAAAGTACTTGCAACCATCACTATTGATGTAATTAATAAATAATGGATCATGTAAAGCAGGTTGAGACAACTTGTAACCACAAATACATTGGATCATTTCAAATGTATTAAAGTAAATAAAATACTAACTTGTGTAGTAGGATATTGGAGCCATCATTATAAAACAAGATTTGCCAGTAATGTAATAAATGGAGGTGTCGACAAATAATTTTGAAATGTAATAAGCACAGCCACTACTGTAATAATACATTTATAGGACTGCATCGCTTACAAATATTTTTGTTGCAGGTTTTGTGCAGTTCAGCTATCAAACATTATTTATAGAGAATGACACAGTTTCTTCATTGAAAAAGCACATTACGCAACTCTCAATTATTGTTCAATTTATTACATCATTGGCAAGTTAATATGTTGTTAGGTTTATTGCATTCAAAATAGCACAAACCATTACATTACTGGCAGTTATTACACTATTGGTTGCTACACAGCTCATCTGGTGAAATGTGCTGTAGTTGGAATCCTTAAAGAAATAACAAAAAACATTTAGATTTTCTATTAATGTTGATTATTTTATTATTGAATTAACTTTTCACCTCCATGCTTGCACAAGGGTGACGTTGGACTTAAGAAAACTATCACACTCTTTCTATGTTTTTAAGTTAACTACTACCCGTTAAATGACGCGTTGCACTTTCTCTGGAGTGGAAGGGTCGTGACCCTCCTCCCTCCTCCCTCCTCCCTCCTCCCTCCTCCCTCCTCCCGCCTCCCTCCTCCCTCCTCCCTCCTCCCGCCTCCCGCCTCCCGCCTCCCGCCTCCGGGCTCCATGTGGTCGCTGTAATGAGTAGATGCTAATCAAAGGCAGGAGAGGGCGAGTCCTCGGGTCGCCATAGTAAGGTTTGTAATTTGTGCACCCTTAGGATTTAATTATCCTTCAATTGTACTCAGTGCTGAGTTACCACACTGACACCTGCTAAACAACATTCCTCACTGCGCTGCCCTCCTGCTGCTGCTTGTGTTTTTCTCCCACTGGTTTGCAAAACGGTTTGCCAAGCTGCAAGTTCCATACTAATTATTTACAGGTTTAAATACATGTTTTATTCTATTGGTTACATCAGAAGAAGAGCAGTTTTATGGGCAAATGCATTTTTTTCCCCATCAAAACATTTTGTTCGTCACTTTATGACAATCGGAGGAAGGAGAGCTTGAGCACTCACTAGTTAAAGCTTCTTTTTAAGTTAAAAAAAAAACAAAAACTTTTTTTAGTTTGGTTTGGTTGAAGTCATCTGAGGCTTAAAAGTTCTCTTTACAGCCCAACATACAGTGGATTTCCTGGGCTGCTCTCGACTTCTCCCGACAGGGTTTTTTTTTGCTCTTCCTTCTGTTCTGACAACAGCAGGTGCTTTCTCCCCCCCCCCCTCCAGCATGCAGCTTACACACCATCACGGCACAAAGAGACGATCTAAACCTCTTTTTAAACTCCCATCTACTAAATTGCAAAACGCAATCCCAGCTCGGTGGCTAAGCTCTCCGGATTGCTCTCACTCTGGACACTGGATCTCACCCACAACGCCACAATCTCTTTAATCGCCGCTCTTCAAAACAACTCTGAGGACAAGTTCCATGCATTGTGTCTTTATTATGAAGGTGCTGCAGAGGTATAATATTCCAAATGTCAGCTTTTTCTTTATTGTCGTCGATCGTCGTACATAGATAAAAATCCACGACATGCCAGTAATCACAAAGATCATAAAAGCCTGGTGGGAATACGGCGACTGTCGGGCCGACAGCGTCTGTGCCTACAGTAGGTCGTAACTACGCAACGCTAACTCATATCAACTAGAGAATTATCACAATATTAAAGATTTATATCTGCAGAATACAACAACTGTGGATTACAATTAAAATGTACATCATTAGGTTATAACAAAGAAAGAAATCTATTAATCTTCACCGAAAACAAACCGTCTGCAGGTCTTGAAGTTGTAGCGTTTGTCTGTACATGATTCAAACTCCAGGTCACAGTAAAGGAGAGTTTTGTCTCTTCTTGGTGACCCTGGTTGTTTTCATATCACAGTGAGAATCACAGGTAGATGACGATTAGTGGTTAGTTCTGGATATATAGGAGATAGTATAACAATAATAAACAAACCAGATTTTTTTGTTTTTTTTAAATAACTTATCCACACTATTGCGATCACACTGCTACCTAGAGCTCAGAAAAAAAAAACATATTTGTTTTAAAAAAATAAACCATTGGTACGCCTACAAAACGTCCCGCCGACGACAACGTTGAGATCAGTGTGTCTGCAGACGGAGGCTGCAGCCACATCCTCCCCTGGAATCATTGCCTATTGAATTTGTTAACCAAATATTGACGCCCCCGTGCACACAACACTTCCTCCACGGCGCTCCCAAAGCGTCGTCTCAAGAAATCCCCTCGTCTCAAAATGACCTTTTTACAAACGTTATCAAAAGATAGATTATAGACCAAGTAAGCATAATTTCACTTCACTTGTGAAAATGGGAATTGTTTACGTGCTACAGTTTCCTGTCCGGTTACTAAGGTACCCTTTTCCCCGGCTCACAGTGGTCAGTGGTGCTGAGCAGATAGATGCACGGTCAAGTTGCGGCAGAGTCAACAACACACAGGATGTTCCTCTCTACAACAACAACAAGCACAACAACAATAACAACAACAACCCCGCGATCAGACTTTACAAAGCAGGAAACTTCCCCTTCGAAGATTCTTTTATTTGGCACGTAATATCTCCTTGCAGTGGCGCCTGTGCCTTCTGTGTAAGACTTCCCATAATCCCCTTCCGTTGCAGCAGCCATGGCGAGTCCTTGCTAAGCCCCCCTGTCATCCTCTTCTGCCTCCCGTGTACTCAGACACAAGATGTGGGGCGTTGTGGAGCCGCACAGGCTCACAGGCTGTGATTGAAAGTGTCTCTTCTTGGTGGGAGAAACTGATGGATTTCTGTGGTGTGATTCCAATGTAACACGAATCCCAGAGCCCCTCTGTGTGTGTGTGTGTGTGTGTGTGTGTGTGTGTGTGTGTGTGTGTGTGTGTGTGTGTGTGTGTGTGTGTGTGTGTGTGTGTGTGTGTGTGTGGTGGGGGTTAACAGCAGCTGTTGGTGCAGAGAAGGGCAGACATTTTGTTGAGTGCGCCTCTGAAGCCGAGAGCCGATTGGTCCCGTGGGTCCGAGGGTCTCTCCGCTCCCCGACAGGACGGCGGGAGGTGGCGGGGTTCTTGGGGAGGTTGTCTTGTGGTTGCAAGTCGCTCTGAACGGTGTTGGCCGGAATACGAAGGGACTGATTAGTGTGACTGTCAACTCCCTTCTGTCTGAAGTCGGACGGACCCCCCCCACCCCCCCACCCCCCTTCCTCCCGAGACTCACAGAAGCGTTTGCATATTATATTCTCTTCCGTTTAGCAAAAGGGATTCATATACATTGGAGAAATATAAGTAAGCACTGTATATCAGGTGCAACTTTGTCACATATCCAGGTAATGACTAGGCGGTAAAGACGATGGTGCAGGTGCAGGCCAGACAGTCAGTTGTCCTATCCGGTTTCATCCTGGGATGAAACTCAGGTTTTCACATTTACTAAAAAAAGAAGAGGAAGCATATTAGTCAGAGCTATACAGTCTGAAACTTGATATGGATGTATAAACTTTCACAGACCTCAGAGGGCATTTATATAATGAGGGGGGGGGGGGGGGGGGGACAAAACAAGGTTTGTTGAGTCCCAGAGCTCTTAAACTCAAGTTGTATGTACAATTGCTCTTCCAGTCGTTGAACTAATTAGAAACATCTCCAGGCTTAATGAGACCCAACAGGCTGTGTGCATTCAGACAGAGCAGATACATATCTGCTTGGACTGCAGTGAAAAAGCAAAGAAACATATGACTTATATTCAAATGAAGACTACAAGATATTCTCTTCCTTACTAAGCCACTGAAATAATCACTGATCTGTCATTAACATATCTTTATTTGGAAGGTAAATCTTCTAGCATGTACATTCATTGATCCTGTGAGCTCCTACACACATATTTCAGTGACACTACTTTACATTTCGCACAAACGAACAGGACGGGTTCTAAAACAAACAAGGGTCAGTCTGCGAACACACACACACACACACACACACACACACACACACACACACACACACACACACACACACACACACACACACACACACACACACACACACACACACACACACACACACACACACACACACACAACAGACCGAGGCTGATTCCAGCTGGAGGCCACCCATGCAAAATGTGGGGGAACGTGTCATAAAATGTTGATTTGAGTTTGACGCCGGAGCGCCTAACGTGTTCTGATCTTTGTGTCGCGCTGACACAGTTTCAAAAGGCTAAAAGTGCTGCAGCGTGTGAGCAGGCGAGTGCAGCACTGCGCAGACAGGGAAGGTTGTAACGTCTTGATGGCCTCGCCGTGCTTAACAGAGTTTAATGTGACACTACGACTAAAAAAAACCCCAAAAACTAAACAGAAGAAATAGGAAAGCTGCTCTAAATCCTGATGTGGTATTGACAAGACTGAGAGAAGTGAGACGCAGCCATGTAGAGGGCGGGGGGAGGGGTTAAAGGTCAGCTCTGGGACACTCACTGGCTAAGTTGACGATGCAGGCGATGATAATGACCGTCCCTCCTACTAGCGACACCACGGAGAGCATCTTGGCCACGCGTCCCAGACGCACGGCGCCGTCCAGGTTCCCCTGCTCCAGGCTGTTCTTAGACTGAAGGACAGAGTGGAATGGGTTTGATGCGGGCAGACACTGACAGGGGAACTGACGGGACAGGGACGCCGTGTTCTCACCATGATGGAGTAAACAAATCCGACGATGTTGATGGGCCAGACCGGACAGAAGCAGGCCAGCACGGACAGCAGGAGGTAGTCTTTGACCTTGGTCCGGTCTAAGGGCGGGTTGGTGGCGATGCTGGAGTGGCGGGAGAGCGACGGCCTGGGCGAGAAGGCCGTGTAGCCGATGGAGCTCGCCCTGCTGCCCTTCCGGGTTTTACCGTGGTGGGGGTAAGAGATGGAGTGTTGCCTTCTGGGAGGAGACGAGATGACGGGAGAGGTGCTCTCCGCAGGCACTGGGTGGATCCCGTTACCTACACATGAAGGGTGAAAAGGGACAGGCCGGAGTGTGAAACCGTGGAGCACGTGCTCTCCCGGGGGACCGCCTCGATGCTGACCAAGCAGCTGACCCCCCCCACCCTCCACCCACCGCCTTTCCACAGGAGGTCAAACTCAGTCACTTACTGTTCTTCAGCTTCTCGTTGATGACAATGACCAGCTCTCCTTTGGACTTGCTGCGGGGGGGGGGCCCCGTGACCACCGGGCTGCTGCTGCTGCAGCCGCCGCGCACGAGCTCCTCACCCCGAGCCGCCGGGCACGCCACGGACACGGGGACCTGGCACGACAGCGAGGCATCTTGGTCCAGCAGCGACGGCTGCTCCTCCCCCGGCCACACGGCGGGAGCTGGCATCACGTTCACGTCCATGTCGCCGGCGAAATGAAGCCTCTGTCTTGTCGTCCGGTGTCGTGAGCTGCCTGTTGGTCCACCTGGGAGCAAGGAAATGCTTTGAGCCGTTTAGAAGAAAAATTAAATAAAAGGGTCCTCGTCACATCGGCGACCGTGCAAAAACCACCGATGTTGGAAAAACAGGTTGAAGAAAATTATGATTTGTTAAGTTGTGGATGGGTGAATGTTTTTTCTTAATAAAGCAACAGAAAAAAAAATCTTCATCGTTTTTAATGCCCATGTATGTTTTTCTATATATAAAACAAACTAAAGTTACGGTAAAGCTGAATTAATTCTGCATCAATATGTTAAAAACAAACATCAACTTTATTTTTGTCCCTATTCACTGAGCCAGCTGGAGATCTTTAGATTATATCAATATTGTTACATTACTACTATTTTCTTAGGTTAAGAACAATTTTACACATTTCTGTTGAAATAACACATACATGTGTTCAAGTTGTCTAATATTGGATCTCTTGGTTTCAAAGCACAAGAAGAAAACATATTTCACCAAGGTTCACACATAGAGGTTAGTTTTCCTGCCTTACAGGTTTACTAGTAGGTTTCTTCGTTTGAGTCAAAATGTTTTTTTCGTGAGTTTGCACGTTCTCCCATGCGTACCTTTGTTTTTCTGTTTTTTTCAAGTGGGGGCGGTCCTCTGGTTTCCTCCCACAGTCCAACACATACATGGTGACTGTAAAATGAGACCCAGCTTTCACCTACAGTCAGCAGCGCTGGGCTCCAGTCCCCACGCTACTCCAATTAAAATAAAACAGGGCAGAGGATGGAGGAATAGTTCTCACATTTCTTTTTTTTTTTTTTAAATGAACACTGTATTAAATCTCATCGAAAATCTGATTTACATGTGTCTGACATTGCCTGGTGGGCTTCCATCTTCAGAGGTTTATTGAAGGACACTGGTGTGTTGACATTATTCTGCAATTTAAGATTAAGCTCAGCAACAGTAAATCCTAATAAATGTTCAAATGAAATGTTAAGCGGTATACATCACTGGATCGAACCGGCAAACGCTTATCGAATAAACTGCATATTTGATGTTTCCCAGTACAGGGGAACTCCACCTCTTTTACACATCATGCTCTGTTTACAAGGCTTGGGGATCACCACTGCCTCAGCATTCTACCTCCAGCCTTGCATTTAAAATGAGGTGGGGGGGAAAAAAACAACAATAAATCCTAATGCCAATGGGCTTATTTGTATTTTCCCTTTAAAAGACATTTTGATCACTGAACACAATAACGTGGGGATTTTGTCTGTTTGTTTTTAACAGCCAGACAGCTGGACACAGGCTCAGTATCAGAATAAGCTCCTTTTATGACATGAGATGATCCATCCTCATTTTTGATCACTTGTAATATTGCTGAATTCTGAGTGGAGAAGTAGCTGAGTGTTAAAGAAAGAGAAAAACAAGCAGGCCTCGGTGTTGCTCTCAGGTAACAGGAAAAAAGCAGGTCACAAAGACACGGGCAGCACAAAGACGGGTTGCATTGAAAAGGGAAGGCTGCGGCTTTAGTGCCCATGAGCAGGTGTGTACACACACGGCATTATTCCGTCAACGTGTGCACAAGCCTGCTCTTTGCTGATCGCTTGTTGTGCACAGAACAAAACGCTTAAAGGACAAAGGAGGAAGGCTGGGAGGAGGAGGAGAGGAGCTGCTGGTTAATCATCCCGCCGCCGCTCATTTCAATTCACTGGACGTGTGCGGATGAATTCATGTTAAGCAGGAAAAACACACGCGCGCATCTCGTAATTGATGCATTTGAGCTCAACACGTAAGAGAGAGAGAGGAAACCAAACAGCCATGTGTAAATAAAAACACTGACCTTATTATTTTAATCCAGCGCTCGTCTTATTGCAGCCACGTCCTCTCCGGCTTCTGCATCGTAACGTTATTCTCAAGTAGGAAAAATGAATAAATCAGAGGAGATCACGCATCCTCCGGTTATTTTTCAACCCGCTGGTTTACAATCCCATATTCTTCCTGGGAGAGCTGGATGGAGCCTGGCTCCAGTGTGCTGGACGGATGGATGGATGGAGAGGAGAGGAGAGGAGGGGTGTGTGTGAAATGAAAAGTGAAATCAGACAGAGTACGTGCTGTTGGAGGAAGGAGGAGGAAGAGGAGAGGTGGTGGTGGTGGTGGTGGTGGGGGGGGGGTGTATGGATTATAGCATCCTCCTTTCCCCACCCCATAAACAACTCCCACGTTCAATATTTGATCTGCTGATGGTGCATCGTGATCACACTGCCCTCCTGTCTCACTAGTGTCACTCCTGTAGGATTCAGATTGGCCCAATTGTGGTTTTTAAAGTGGGAGCACCCGATAACCCCCCCCCCCCCCCCCAGGGGCTGATTCATGACCCGAGGCAATGAACACCAGGTGACATTGGAATCGTGTGTGGAGGTGATCACATCATGGAAAAAACAAAAAAAAATCACAACAACCAACTACAATCAAATGTTCGATCGGTTGAGACCTTTTATTAAAAAGCAGCAGTGCGCCCCCAGCTGGAGCGGTGTGGTAACTACCAAAACACCGTGAAGCAAAATCATGCTGACAAAAAAAAAAAAAAAAATTAAAGAAAATAAAGACGACAAGTTACTGTACATGACCTGGTTATTTAAAAACAATTCATTTCCCCATGGCACTCAGGATGTTTGCCTGTGAAGAAAAGAACAAACAGTGAGCAGAAGCATAATCTTAATTTCACAATTCATGACCAGTCTGAGACACGGAGCAGCTGAACCTGCAGCTACGTAGACCCCCCGCCCCCCAAAAAATAAAAAAAATCTATAGACATGAGAACAAAAGTTCTTGAAATGAATCTCCGAATGTTTTGTCATGTAAATATTGCGTTGCTTTAACAAACAAGTGAAGAACAGATGGGAGCCGAGACGCGGGGCTGCTGTTGGCTTCCAGTTTGTGAGGTGTTAAAAGTCTTCCTGGCGACATCTGGAGCCACGAGCAGAAAGCTTTTGTTTGTGTTCCCCAGATTCAGCCTCGAAAACGTCCCCCAGAAGAAACTGAGGGACTTGATGCGACGTGGCAGCTCAGGAAACCCGAGTGGATCTGGGACTTGCAGCCAGAGTGACGGCTGAACAGGAACACAAGGCCAGGACCGTTTGTATACACATGCCTGGAATTAACGTCGGCATAAAGAAATCTACAAAGTTTTTATGAGACATGGTGTTGGTTCACATTAATTGTCTTGGAATAAGAGGTTTTGTTTGCCTTTTTTTTTTTTGTATAAATGGTTGCTAGTCCAGAAGTCAGCATCAGGAGTGATGTGCAGGTCTTTTCTGGGTTACACAGATAAAGTGCAGAGATTGATTATCCCGGATGTCATACTCCTGATTCTGGGTTGTGTGTGTGTGTGTGTGTGTGTGTGTGTGTACACACACTGTAGTTGGTTTGAAGGAAACGGGACATTTAATTAAATTCTTGGCATATTTATCTTTCCTGTCAAATTTTGTGGCGAGAATCTAAAGGATTTGGATGATTGAAAATAAGACATTTATTTTGGTAAGAATTGTGATTCTGATGAGTCTGGAAGAAGTGTTTCCCCAAGTGTGCAGAGGAATATGTGATCTGTGCTAGAAGCTGGTGTTAAACCGTTTAAAGACTTCATAACATTACATTTGTTTTAAACTAATTTATTTTTAGAGATTCTAGACCCACATAAAATCGTACCTGAAGATAAACATGCAAGAGAAATCATGTCCATTCAATGTGCCTGGAAGCATCTAACAGCCAGTCAATTGAGTCACGAGAGACAAAATGTATAAAAAATTAAAGCAACCAATCTAATACTTTAACAACAGGACTGAAATACGTTGCTCACCTTCATGAAGGAGGAAAACCTCTTCTCCGACATGCCCTCGACGTTTTGCAGATCCTCCAACTGCAGAAGAAAGAGAACTTAAGCAAAACCATCGCCGTGGACTGATGTTGCTGCAAACGGAAGAAGCCCTTGAGCTCGGCCCACCTTTTTGAAGTTTCCATGGATCTCCCTCCAGCCCAGGATGAGCTTTGCCTTCTTGTCACCGATCTGCTGCAGACCCTTCAGGTCTTTGAGGCAGCCGGAATTCAGGACTTTCAGGATGGTTTCCCTGGACTGCTCCAGCACCGACGTGTCGAGCTGGGACTCCCAGGAATTCTTCACGTTCTCTTTACCATCTGGAGGCTGCGAGGCGGACATTTAACAGAAGTCACATTGCAAACTCACACTAATGCGCTCAGTCAGCTTTTGTCTGACACTTGCAATTCTGCAGGTGTCGAGCGAAGCAAGAGTCACGGATCGGACACTGACCTCAGCCACGTCTGAAAGCTTCTTCTTCTTCTTGACGCAGACCGACTGTTTTTTCACAACAGCAAGATGCTGAAGAGGCTGGAGCTGAGACACTGATGGTAAAGAAACCACATGTGAGCATTATGCTGGAGTACAAGGAGCTAGAGAAGCAAATATTAATATTGAGAGCAATAAAAAAGAATCAAGTGTTATTTTGTTTATAAGTGGATCGACATGCTGCTAAATGCATGAGATGGTACCAAGGAAAGGCATTTGGCGTCCATGATGCCGAGCGTGGAAAAAGACATCCACCTCATTAGTATTTGTTGTTATTTTACATTGAATTCTTAAAAGTGAGTCACTATTTTTAAGAAAATGAATAATCAAGGATTAAATGACAAAGGTTTTTCAAAGTTCCCCTTCATCATGTCCATATTCAAGACCTCATATCTGGTCATCGCTTCATTAAAAATAATAAAAATAGATATATTTCTTCTTATTTTTACTAGACTAAGATGAATCTAGTGAAAATGTGATGAGTGACATCCACCTGCTTGTATGTCTTTTCAACCCACCTTGTAGCGGCTGGACCACCGCCTGCTGCTTATTGATTTTGGTGACATTTGGCTGTTTCCTCTGCAGGGGAGCCGTGTTGTTCTTGAAGGCAGGCTCCTGTTTGCCACTCGACTTCTCGCCTGACATCTGACTGAACAGCTTGGCCTTGCTCTCAAACTCTCTCTGCTTCTCTTTTAGCTCCTATGGAAACAGTAAAAAATTAAATAAATAAACAAACAAACAAACACATTTTATTGTTGGTGGTTCAATAGCCAACCACTTTTTCCAGAAATGGGCTGGCATGTCTGGTTTTAGTTCCATCTCCAGAGACAGCGCCGTCATTGACACCATCGGTTTAAATTGTTTCAATTCATAATGTCAGGTGTTCCACAAGGTTCTATATTAGGCCCGTTGATTTGTTCATGGTACAGGACTCCACTTGCCAGGATAAATCAAAATGGTTCTTTTCATAAATGGAACTGTAACAAGTCATACAACAATTTAAATATTTGTCTGGATGACCTCTAAATTCACAAAATTAAAGAAAACACCAAATCATGTGATGGTGAGAAAAAAACAACAAAGAAATACAAAACATTTAATTAAAATCTTAGTGGCTGATGTAAATCATAAGTCGCAAAAAAACATCACCACCATAACCACATTTATGTTCCACCTAGGAAACATTTGACGAGTTTAGTCTTTGTGGAATTAACGAGATCCTGAGTCACGCTTTGGTTTTTACCAAAATTGACTTTAATAATGCTTTATTTACTGGACAGCACAAAACTGTAATTGACAGAATAAGTCGTCAACACTGAAGGATACAAAAAAATATATCAAGTAGATTTAAAAATTCTTTTAATTGTTTACAAGTAATTTGATCGATTAAAAGTTTCGCAAAATGTCTGCTTGGCAGAGCAGGACTCAAAGTACACTTTAAAGTCAGCGCGTCTCTATTAAATGTTGGCATCATGAAACTCAAAGATGGTGAAGCTGAATTCTGGTTTTATCGACCAAAAATGTGGAAGTTTCTACCAAGCAGCTTCAAACCTTTTATAGCCTCCTAATAATACCCATACATTTTATTTTATATATGAAAGGTCTGACAGTTATTTTTATCATGTGACCCAGAAGGGCAAAAGTAAGCTTTGATGCAGCCGAGTGCTTGTTCACCTCGATCTCTTTGCGAGACTGGGCCACATATTTCAGCATGGCGAGGCCGTCTTTGTCCTGACAGCTCAGTATCTGTTTCTCCAGAGCGATTAGTCTGTCCATCACCGACGGTTCTGTCGAGCTGAAAGAGACACACAGACATGGAGACACGGCGAGGCAGGCGGGAGGCCGTGTGCAACACAACACTTTGAAGTTGAAAGGTCACGTCCACGAGAATCTCTGGCCCAAATAGACCCCCTATAAAAGACGACAACGCAGTGCTCATTTCTCCCACCGCTGACAGCTGCAGCCAATAGGAGCACTGCAAACAACAAGGTGTAAAATATCGGCCCATCCTGCTTCGAGGCTTGGAATCACTTTATGTTGTGGTTGTTTGAGTGAGACACAGCGGGAGAAAGTCACTAGATGTGGTCACACTGGGCTGATGCAAAAGCTTTTACTCCAGTCAGACATCAGTTCAAAAGTCTGATTCGCCAGACAACTAATCAATAAGTCTGCATCTCTGTGGTCTTTCTGTACCTGTGGTGATGTGCCGAGGGAGAAGCAGATTCTTGTTCACTCTTCCGCTCGTCCTTCTGCTTCTTCTTGTGTGGCTCCGTGCCAGAGCCCCCTGCGTCGTGTTCTGCTCTGGCCCGCTTCACTGGAGTCGAAGGCAGAGGGAAAATTAACAGTTTAGTATTCAGCGCACTGTGGCAACAGTGTCTGTGGGATTCTGTAAAGTGTAAAGCAACTAAGATGACGATGGCACAGCATCAGTCAATGGTGCATTGCAGTGTCTGAATGAAAGCCGAACCAAGAACAAACATGTAACCACATATCGTCTTTTGGAAGACAACATATGGTTTAAAAATGATTTTTTTTTTTTTTTTTACATTCCAGTACAGCAAAAAAAAAAAAAAAAAAAAAGTAGTATTAAAACCCTAAAATTTGAATCAATCCTGCCCAGAGACAGCTGGCTCTGTACTTGTAGTCACAATCTTTTGATGTGACATTAGTGCCCCCTGTTGGTCTGGGAAGAAAATTCTTTCAGGGGTTCTACTTTTATTACCCTATAAATTCTTTTGAAAGCTTGCAGTTGGAAGCACCCCCCCCCCCCAAAAAAAGTGTGTTCTATAAATACGTTCACTCACCTGGCAGCACGGGCGCAGCGACCGTTTCACACGTGAACGGCTTGTTGACAATGAGTTTGGACTTGGCCGCAAAGTTCAGTGCAGTAAATGTGTCAAAATAATATTTGTACTCTGGCGCAATATTGGCGATCATGATGGAGTGTGCAGAGCCGCCGAGAGAGTCCTGGAGCAGCCGTGTCAGTTTACTGTCCCTGTACGGCACGCGGACGGCGGTGCCGGAGTTAAGAGAGTCCACCACTTTGCTGAGCGTGAAGAGCGACAGGTTGATGGCGCCGCTCTCCTTCAGACGGATGCCCTGGTTGCCAGTGCGGCGATTGTCCTCTGAGCCAGCCAGGTCCACCAGGTACAGCTTGCCCGTCTGGAGTCGCTTCGACAAACCGCGCTGAGTCCGAACAACCTGGACGATGGAAAACGGGGAAGAGAAAAATGTTTCAAGTGTGCAGATTAGAGAAAAGTAAGACACACCAACAGCCATTTACAGTGTTTGACACAAACCATGTTCCAAAACAGCAGCAAGCAAGAACGAGGATTAAATAAACACCAGACACTAGTGTGTATCTCCCCCATGTTAGTCCCAGAAAGCACACGGGTTGCTAGCAGGAGTGTTGCAAGAGAGAATTGCTGTCGGCACCAGCTACCAAATCCTGGTCTACTGCTCAGAGACCACGACCTGTTTATGACGCCTTTTGGAACCAAGCACAGCACCAATTCATCACCAAAAGCAGAGAATATTAGAAATAAAGAGCCAAATGTGACCAAACTCGACGTCCGACCTTGATGAGCAAGATGGCGTGGCTGCGGCTAGAACGCTGGTTCAATTTGGTGGAAGCCGTCGTCCGGTTTAAAGTCGCAGGCACAAAATGTGCCTCAAAGTCTGCGAAGGAGGAGACGGGTGTGTGGGTGAGGCCGGGGATGAAAATGTTGTTGGTCGTGTCCTGTCGGATTGGCAAATCTTGAGAGCTGGGTGAGAGGAGATCCAACACCTGGAAGGAGGAGGAGGGAAGCCATGATGGATCAAACAAGCCCAAGGAAACAATTGTAGTGTACTTGGTCCTGCAAATAATTCATTACTGAAACCAATAAAGATATACAACTTAAAACTGCAAACCCATATCTCATTCCCTTTACCACAACGAAACCCAAATTGCCTGGTCTCACAATATACTATGTAGTCATTCGTTCATACCTTCTCATTGTAGATTTCCAAATAAGACATGCCAATGCTGTAGTCCCATCCTTTGTCCCCATCTTTAGATCTGACCAGATTAAAAACCTCACGCACAGCTCGTGGGATCACACCTGGCTGCTCCGGACTCCCCAACATGGTGTGAGTTTTACCTGGGGCAGGAAACAAAATTAAATGCGGGGGAAAAAAAATCTCAACATCTTTTTACCAAATATAAATATGTACAAGTCCAAATGTATCCAGCATACCAGCTCCCGTTGGTCCATAAGCAAACACGCTGGCGTTTTGTCCGTTCAGTATGTTGGGAAGAATCGGCTTCACCGATGAGAGGAAAACCTCTTGCTGTGTCGTTTCTTCACCATGAAAAACATCAAAACTGAAACAGACAGAACTTTAGAGACCTCCCTTTTGTTCAAACGAACAAACATCTGAGAGCCATCAACACAATCCGGTTGATCTTTTTAGTGCATGAGCTGCTTCTTTACCAACGTGTTGAATATTACGCGACAAAAAGGTAAAGACTCAGTACAGAACGATGCTGCTCAAAATACAGTGTTTAGAAAGCAAAACATACTGGTATTTGACGGTCTCCATTGCATTCCTCCAGTTGATGATCTCGAGGTTTTGAGAGTCCAGGCCTCGTACGCACGGTCCTTCGGCTTTGTCGTCTTGTTTGTCCATGTAAGGCCGCAGACGCACAGTCACTCGAACCCGGGACGTCTTTTTCGATCCTCCGTCTGACGCAGCCACACGCTGAGCCATGGTGGACTTTTCTGGAAATCCGGCCTAGACAACAAACGAACTCAGTTAGCCATGAAAACGACACACTCGTGTCGTCGTGTGTATCCGGTAGTTTAATTATCATCCATGAAATGCATCGAATTCCCATTCGAAGTTTTTCTGGTTCTACGACACAGCTGACGACGACTACAATCAGCTAACAACAAGCTAACGTCGGCTAACGAGACAGTTTGGTGAAACTATTAAGGTTTTCCTTTATCAAATTTACTAACCGTGGTCAGAAAGCACTCACCTATAAATGAAGGGGGCGTCGAGATGAAAACCTCAGTTATTCCGTGATTCCCACTTCGCCAACATTACGAGCGTCCCCTTTTAATAATGGCGGAGCCCCGGACTTCCAACTGAAAACTTTTCAAATGAAGAGCGCCGCAGGCGGAAGTGACTCTCAGCCAATTAGAATCCCCGACACCAGCTCGCGCCTATTTGATGTCTGACGTACACATTTTCTTTAATTTACAATCGCTCCAAATTTATTATTAAAATAAAATAACGCACGTAACTATGTGTGTGTTCCTAGATAGGCAATTAAAGTACAAAATGAAGTAAAATTAGTAATTAAACGTCAGGCAAAAATATACTGAGCTTTCAACGTCATTAGGCACTGCGCAGGAAGTGTTTCAATCGAAGATCGCTATACCACCCGGATGTAATTGGAAAGTAGCAGTCGGCGAGGACAGATAATCCAAGTGACATATAGATCAATGTGATTGTACAGCCCGGTAGAGGCAGGCGGGTCTTCGCCGCGCACGGTCCCTCCAGCCAAAATGGCGCTATGTTTACGTCTCTGCCGAAACGTTTTTTGTACTTAGCAAGTCTCATGGGGAGCCTCGATGATTGGAGCCTCTGGAAATAAACCCGAGCAGAAATCCAAGCACAGCAGCAGTGAATCACTACAAACTGGTAAGGGGCCGACGTTGGATAACTTCTTACTGTTAGAAAAATTGCTGGCGGTCAGGCCTGTCGTTAGCTAGGTGAAGTCCAAATGACGATAAAGTATACTTTTCTTCGAGCTGCGCTTACTCCTCAACTTAAAGAAGTAAGCACGATTACCAAACTGCATGGTAAAACTTACTTGCATGATACTCGTGACATGTTCCCAAATAAATATTTCCGATCACTGCTATAGTTTGAGTTGTACTAAACTGTCAGGTTCTGTCCGGCAGACCAGTGGCTGTAAAGTTCCCCAGCGGCAGCAGGATGCAGGCTGAAGCCACAGACTCTTCCCTGAGAGAGGGCATAGAGGCGCTGGGAGTGAAGGACACGGAGAAACCGGCGGCCACAGAGGAAGAGAGCAACACGGAGCAACAGGACACAGAGATGACAGCTGTTAAAGAGGAGGACGACACATCCGCCAAGGAGAACATAGGTACTGACACCAGCACGTGTATAGTAAGAGGCTCACTTGAACACTGCTGAAGTCTATTCTGTGATATAACAAGTCATTTTTTTCTGGATTTATATAACAATATCTGTACTTTTTTTAACTTATTATTCCCATCCATTTTCTATGAGACTTTTACTAACGGAAGGTTGCATGGTGCTGGGAGTGATCCCAGCTGCCTCGAAGGAGAGGCAGGGCACAGAGAGCCAGACACATGTGGGCAATTTATAGTCCCCAGTTTGGCCTGGAATGAGTGCTTACAGACTCTGGGAGGAAACCATACAAGCACCACAAAAAAGTCTGGGCTCAAACAGAAGATGATATCACTGTTAAGGCAGAGGATTAAATCACTGCAACACAGAAGACAGACAACCACTCTTAATTATCACCAACCAAAGTGAAGTGCATGTTTTTGGAGTGTGGGAGAAAATAATTTTATCCAGAGCAACTCCATGCACGCACAGGTAAATCATGCAAACTCAGGGGCATGCATCTGAGCCCAACCTGGACTGGAACTGGACCAAGTTCTTTCTGCGTAGTGCACGTGTCACTACGTAGTCTGTATTTTGATACACAATCAAACAAGACAGCCCCTTTCTCTCAGGTCTAAAATAATTTGTTAACCCGTCAGTCTTGACTTTTTGTCTGCTCAGAGGGGAACACGGACACGGGGGAGGAAGAAGCACAGAAGGACGACCCTCAGGCAGACACGGGGGTGGATGCTGAAGTGGGAAAGCAGGCTGCCGGGCTGGAGAGTGAGTGGGAGCTTGCGTACAGCGACGAAGAAATGGAGGACCCCAAGAACTGGATGCCTCCTCCTGCAGAGATTAAAAGACTCTATGAGCTCCTGGCCAAAGGAGAAATGCTGGAATTGAACTTTGTGCCCCTTCCGAGAAGGCCCCCCACACCTGAGCGTACGCCGTCGCCGGAAGGAGATGACGAGGAAGACGAGACAAAGGAGAGGGAGAGGCAAGACCGAGAACGGAAGTCAGTATTACTTTCCCTGCCCGTCGTATATCTCTGACCTGTTTGCATGCTCAAAACTATGATAGCTATAAACAACCTTGTGCTTTGTTTCTAGGCCTCCGACTCCAACCGAGTTCGACTTTGACGAAGAGCAATTGCAAGCCACTCCGAAAAATGCCTTTATCAACAGACGCAGAACCCCAGGTGTGACCACACGCATTTTGGATCCTCTCATGTTCCCCCTGATTGGTTTGGTATCAGTTCAGAAACTTTAACAATGTTCCCTATCATCCAGGATCTTCGGCCCGCTCCTCTGTTAAACGGGAAGCTCGGCTTGACAAGGTGTTGTCGGACATGAAGCGGCATCGCAAGATCGAGGAGCACATCATGCGTACGGGACGCGACCTCTTTAAGAGCGAGAAGAAGCTGGAGGAGGCCCTCTCTCCCAACAGTCAGAAGGAGCGGGAGAAGGAGAGAGAGCGAGACAGTAACCCCAACACCATCTTCTCCCCGAGACAGAGGAGATACTAAAGTATTATGAAATGAGGACTTGTCCAGAGGCAAATAAGGCCAAGAGCTTTTCAAGGCTTTCCTAAAACTTGAATTTTGTAATTTTAACAAGTTTTGTATGTTTTGTGTGTTTTGTATATTGGCAATAAACCTTTCAACCCTCGAGGATTCTGATACTCGGGCTGTGTGGTTAATATCTGGGTCTGAGTGAAGGCAGGCTACACCCCAGACGGACCGTCAGTCCATCACAAAGCAGGGATAGACACACACACATTCACAGCCCGAGGCAAATTAATATGAAGTGTATAGAAAAGTCCAATATTTTAAAGACAAATGTTAATTACACTTTCATGAAGTGAATCTTTGAATACCTGTGTGAAATATTCAGACTAAGACAAATGCCGCAGGAAAAAGTAGTTAGTTTTTACTTTGTTCTTTGAGGCTAAATAAGGCTGAATTTTCTCAATTTAACTGGGTAGTTTTGATAATTTTACTACTTCCTGACAAGACTCTTGATGAACATTCAAGTTATTCAGGTTGTCAAGCATGAGTCGATTCTATTTCTATCCATTTAGGATATTATCCGTGACAGTGCAAGGAGATTATAGTCCACAAACTAGAATAAAACCAGTTATCGAACAAGAAAGACTATTTTATGAAATACTCGTCTGATAATTTAAAGGGTTTGGGATTTCGGTATTTCCAAGCTTAGATCACAAAACATTTTTCATAATGAAAACTTGAGATTTGAAAGGGTAGTTGTAAGAATACAACTCAGACTGAAGGAGATCAGTAACTTCGTACTTCAGAATACATATATACAAACTTCCAGGATCCTTGCACTCTGTTGAGGGAAAGAAACAAATTCAAATATTTGGAGCACTTATAATAGTGTGAAAGTAAAATAATAAAAAAGACTGGAGGCAGGATCAGGACAGAGAAGTATATTTTAGCTAAGTTTGAGTAACAATACAGCCTTCACATAAGGCTCAGAAGCATAGAGTATAATATGTATGCATAAATATGCATTCAAAACCACAAACCAAATAAATAAATAAATAAATACTTACAAATAAATAACGAGCATTGTTGTGGAATATACAGTACATCGGTTGAAATGTTTTAGTATTGTCAAGAAGCTTCACCTTATGGATTCATGGAACAGGGGAATGGATAGTCTGCTGTGTTCAACATGCCCACAGTTGTCCAGATGCTTTGGCACACACTACCCTGTCTTAATGGTTTCTGAGCTGCGGAATTTCAGGGCTTTTGTTTTTTTTGTCGGTTTTTTTTTTTTTTCTTTTCTCCCCCTTACCCATTTTCAGGACAGTGTAGCTGTTTAAAATAAACACAAAATAAGAAGACACACACACACAAAAAAAAAAAAGAAACCATGTTTTGCTCACAAAGGGTTCATAGAACCGGCGGCTCAAATCAACAGCTCAGTGATCGGAGCATTTCCTCGACAATCAGAAGGCCTAATTCACATTTTGAAAGTAAATGAGCGACGTTAAACCAAGTTTGTTTTGGACAAAAGTGCTGCACGTTTTCTTTAGTCTTTTTTTTTTTTTTTTTTCCATTTTGCTTCCCTTCAACTTTAACATGTTTCCCCTAACAAAGCTAAAAATACTCACGGATCCCTTCGTCAAATAGTCCTGCTAAGCAACGGATAAGTTTTGAGATTTACATCAGCACCAAACTAAAAAGAAAGAAACAAAAACATGGAAATTTGGTTTTAAAGTGACTGCTACTGTGCATTACTTCCCTGTGTGTAAAATGTTTAAATAAAAAGAAGGTGATACCAGTAAAATGGAATGAAGTCATATCTACACTGAAACGAGTGGAACTGCCCGGACGTGGAAGGGTAGTCTGCGTACACCAAGCTGGAAAAGTATGAAATGTGTTTCTCTTAATGCTGAGCTGTCATTGGCAAAACATCTGTGGAAACCTCTGATGAAGCAAAATCAGAAAAAAAAAACCCCAAAACCTCCTGATCTAATACTGACGCGGAAAGGACAATTTTACATCTGCTATGTACAACCGTCACAGTTTCCATTTGAGGAAAAACTCGACCTCCTCCGGGGATAAAAAATAAATAGAAAATCAACTGCAAAGAGTAAGGGGGGAGGGATAAGGCAGCAGAATACAGTCTTATGAGTTTCTCTCCTGTCTAACGATGAGTCAGTCTGCAGGTTGGTTACATTTTGTTAGAGTGACAGTGACTACATAGAGGATACAGATAATAAACACTAACAAGTCAAAATACTGCTTAGCTGGGATTTTTTTCTTTTTTGAAGGTCTTCTTCATTACTAAACTGAATTAGGCCTTCCATCTACAGCAAACATACTAACATACAATATAATACATTCCTATTTTCCTTCTCTTCCTATACTGTGAGGCAGAGAGGACTGAATTTGATCTACATGAGGGAAACAGCCACCAATGCTTGCTATACATCCAGGCAAATTCCTCTCAGGTCAGTGCATGATCCTATCTGTCACAGTGCCGGATGACATCTTTAATACCGAGTGCTCTAACACTCCGCTCAATTCCTAAAACCTAGGAGCTGAAGTCCTCAAGGCCAGCCAACGTGCAGTGCAGCCGTTTGCTCGCTGGAGGACTTCAGCACGCTTTGAGGCCATCATCTCGACTTGCTTCAAGTCTTGCTTTTCCCTCTCAGAGCTTTCTTTTCTTTACATACTCATTGGTACATTCGCCTTTCTTCCCTCCCCGCCCTCCCCTCCGCTCCACTCTTCTCAGTGAGTGGTCAGCTCGGGCTCTGTGGAGCGCGCGCTGTAGCCGTTGGCGGGCTGCGGCAGTGTGTTGCCATCCGTCTGGCGCTCCTTGGCGGCGGTCGAGGACGAGCGCGATCTCCGGGAGCGGGAGGTGCCCATGAATAGCCGCAGCGCGCCCCGGCAGATGAGGGAGAACCAGTAGAGCTGGGGCGCCATGAGCAGGGCCGCGCCCACGTTACAGTGCCAGGGCACGGACAGGGGGACCATGTGGAAGGGGATGGAGGCGTACCTGGATCCAAACACACGACACGGGATCGTAAACACGCTCCCTGGAGCTCATTTCACACAACCAATCAGAGGCAACGCCAGTGTACAAGTGATTGACCGCAGCCGAGCAAAGAAAGCAGATCAGAAATGGAAAGAAAGACATACCTTCCATAGGCGTAGTAGAGGTAAGGGAAGAGGAGGACTCGACAGATGAAAAAAGTGATCAGCATAAGAGCCCCATTCACTTTGTGCAGGAGAGTGTGTTGCTGTTTGTACTGAGAGCGGGGAAAGAAACGGGGAGAGAGGGAGAAAGAAGAGCAAGCAAGTACAGTTTGGTGAAAGCCGACGATGTTAATCTTGTTCGCCACCGTTATATTGTTAATATTGACACATTCGTTTAACGCTATCTGCATAAACGCCACAGGGCGGGATGGTAGCACACCGGCTGCTTCCTGCAGGACAGTGCAGCAGTTCATCCTCTGTGATCGGGGCTTTAAATCTTGAAACAGCCAATCTGCCTGAGTGAGATAACGCCGAGCACATGCACACACAGGTTTCCTTAGCCAGGCTTTACTCTCGCCTGTTGACGAGTAGCGCATTGTCGAATTGCATGGCATCCTGTCTTTATATACTATTGTTTCTGGATGGTGTATGAGGGGAGGTCCGTGAGGCCAAAGCTTTTGCCGTTTATCAAATGGCCGCATGCACTGTTGTCGGGAATGGGCGGGGCGGTGCGGGGTGCCAAGTGATAGAGGGGAGAAGGACAAGCTGATATTGTATCTGCTGAATATCCAGGCTGAATGCTAGGTGCTATATTCAGAGACGAACAGCTGTTGGAGCCCCAGAGAGGGAACAAGCGGAAAGCAGCACGGTGGGGGGGCAACCTCCAAAACATTGTGCACACGTCCACACAGAAACAATACAACGGCAGCAGGGGGATTCTACAAACGTGTATTCAAGCAAATTGTGTTGCCAATTAAACATGGATGCTTCTGACAGCGCTGCCCGTGCGAGACACAGCTGACATTAATGACCGGAAATACATCTTCCAGTGAAAGGAGAGGGTGGGAGAGGGGAGAGATAAAACACAAATGGTGGCGAGTGCCAAAGAAATTGAGTGTGACTCATGCACATGCAGCAACGCGCTGAAATCTTCTCTCAAGGTCGAGCCCGACACTTACCTGGATGAGGATTTTTCCTAAGCAGACCGACGGAGTGCTGAGCTCAGCCATGAACATGATTCCCTGGAAGTAATCTCCCTTTCCTTGTCGCCAAAACTAAAGAAATGTAAAAGAGAGAGATTGGTTATTTGTTTGGATAGCGATTGCAGCATTGGACTTTTTTTTTTTTTGTGGCATTTCTTGAAGTAAATGGAAGCGACATCTGCAAGATTAAAGACTGCTTTGTCAGAGTCAATCAAATAGAAAGAACGGAACGCTTTATGGTTTCTCTGCTAGTGATAGTGTGTCTATGGTATCAAGCAGCAACTTCGTTTAAAAATAAGGAATGCAATAGCTGTGATCCACATTTTGATACCGCAAAGTGCAGATACAATATATAAAATGTAAAAGGCACTTTTCCCAAGTCTTATTTATGTTTTCACACGAGATTATCCATTTTACTAAGCAAACCTTCACACAACACATGAAAGACTCTTCAATCTGACACAAACAAACAAACAAAAAAAAAAACAACCGGTTCCATCTTTGTGAGCATCACATGTGTTGCTTCGGTGCAGCGTGTGACAGTTACCACGGAGACGGGGAAGCAGACGGTGACCATGACGACGTGGTGCAGCACCATGAGGAACTCGCGGCGCAGGTAGCTGGTCAGCGCCGAGCTCATGTGCTGCGGCGCGGCCGACGCCTCCTCGTGCCCTTTGACCCGCAGCTTGTACCAGTAGCACATGAACATGGCGTAGATGTCGTACACGAAGTAGGGAACCGCGAACATGATGTAGCTGCTTGTCAGCCAGTGCCTGTGCAGGAAGTGAGGAGAGTTTGCTTTGAAGGCTTCAACAGAAAAAGGGATTCTTATTTTACAGGGTAAACACTTTACAAAAACTGGCCCGAGTGCCTTCTTACACCTAAACCCAGATATTTACTTAAAAAGGAGAGATGATGCATGATGCAAATTTTAGTTCGGAATTTACACACATGCCCAAACTCCAATGTGTATTCTATTAACTTTCACATTTATTCCTGCAGCTGGAAAATTAACAAAGCCAAGCTAATTAAAATGACCCTGAACATTAATATAGGTACAACAGCTTCACTTCTCACAATAACATAAAACATCTTCGTTTTTTGTCTGCTGAGGCCATTTTTGATTTCCTGCTTTTTGCACACATGCAGTGTCCCTAAAAAAATCATAGACTTTGTTTTGCAAGAAACTTACATTATATTACATCAGCACCAATTCACGTAACCTTTCACACATCTTCAGAGTGATTTTTTTTCATTAAATGTATTTAATAAAACATGAAATATGTTTGATTTAGATCATTATCACATAAAAATTATCTATAATTCAATTTACCCGAGTTTAAAAAAACTACTAACCTAAAACAGTTTTTGAATGCTCCTGAAATACAAGGTTTTTCACACCGTGCAGTTCTCTTTTGGGTATTATTTTTTCATTTTGGCTCAATGTACGAACTTCCTGTATCCTTTACCTTTAACTAAATTAAGTAGAAGCAGATCGTTGGAGGTTATTGTCGTAATGAGCTGCGTTATTTTATCAGACCCAGCAGAGCAAGAGTTTCTCTTGTTAAAGAGTAGCTGCATTTGTTATGCGGAACTTCAATTTTTTTAGTGACATTTGAGCTAAATGGTCAGACATATCTGGAAAAGCAACACTGAACCCAAACGCCATAATCTTATAAGCACATTTGCATCATGTACATACTGAATCCTGGAAACGACTAAGCATGAGAGCTGAATTGTCACATTTCCTAAAAGTTATAGCGTGCTACTGAAATGCAGTCAGGTGTTTCTGGACTTACTGGTCCTCAATGATGTCCTCGCAGGAAGAAGCTATGATGTAGCCAGCTGAAGACGCCATGACTGCCTGGACTGATGAAACCAACCTGGAGCAGCAAACCACAAATACAGTCAGGAGGTTAAATACTGTACAACATTAGAACACATTTGACATTAAACTCTCAAATAGATATGATGCATATACAATATGGCATTTGAGTTGCAGAAAACTGTGCAACAGTCATGTGATGGTTGGGACGAGTATCTTCACCTCCAGGACAGCATTTTAGTATTCAGTCACTGTCGTGGTAACAGCATGGCCGGGGCAAAAAACCCTATAAACTTTTTTCTGCTGTAAAGACCCACATGTAAAGGAAAAAGCCTGTGTGCGTCCACTGTTGAGCCTTTCAATTTAAAGAGACATGCACTTAATCGTCAGCCTATTGTCTGTTAAGATAGCGTGTCACTAACGTTTCATGAAAACACTCAGAACTGCAATGGTTGAGAGAAAAAAAAACCAAAACAAGATCCCTATGTGAATTCTTTAAGTGCAGACTTTCAGCTTTCTTTTGAGGGTTTTTAAACCCAAATCACATAACTGACGTTGGAATTACTCCACCTCTTACATGTGCCCTCCACTGCTTTACGGGGTCAAAGGTGACTGGAATAAGTGCGCCATTCGCTCACTATTTAGGTAGATAAAAGGTCTACTGTTCATTTTAAGTGGAATCTGCTGAGGTCAACACAAACTGTGACTGTAAAGCATTCCTCACCATCATTGTTGAAAAACAGCTGAAACAACTTGGGTGAAATAAAAGAAACTCCAGCCACAGACATTGTGGGTCCGTGTGCAGTCGTTTTAGTCTAACCTTGCTGAAACAATGACTGCATCTCCTTCGCTCCACCTCAGTGCCGGGATGGACTTCAGACATTGTTTGGACAGCAGGAAAAGGCCGGGAAAGAAAACAGATCCAGCAGCTAGGATGGTCAGCATGGTCCCTGGCGGTCTGTCTGACAGGCGAAAAGTTCAGCAGGCAATCTGGTCCTTGAGGTCCGTTGCTCTCTCTCCCCTCTCTGAAAGAGCGCGAAAACAACCAGTGAGTTTGCATAGATCACTGGACTGGTGACTTGCCCGTGTATGCAATAAGCTGCACTCACACAGATAACAAACACGGCCACCTATCAAAGTCCAACATGTGGGGAAATACGTTATCTTGGCTTCACTGGAGCACAACGTACAGATAATTTTGGTTTATTTTTTTACATTGCTAATTGATTTTGTAGAACTTGTAATTCCCCTTCTTACATTTCAACCACATGTATACGTAGAGTTCACAATTTTGATCAAACTCATTACTTTCAATACACGTTCAGTTTGAAGCATCTATTAATTTTATTGGACTTTGACAGGCCTTCTCAGTAACCAGCAGAGAAGCGTCTTTTAGACAAAATAGACATAAATTAGGTGGAAAACTGAGTTCGATGTTAATATAACAGGAAAATGGGCACGAGACTGGAAGTCACCCAGAAAACAGATGATTAAAACACTCAATTTTATACTTTAACAACAAATCAGAGCTTGTACTTGATTACTTTTACAAGTTATCAGCATTGGTAACTTTTTCTCTCTCAAAAATGTTGGTATTTGATTGTTTTTTTAGTTCCTCTAATTAATAAAAGCTATGAAACTGTGCAGCAAGGGCTCACACTGAGGTCGAAGAGGAGTGAGAGTATTATGGCAGGTGGAAGGCCTCTCTCTCTCTCTCTCTCTCTCTACCTCCCTCTCCCTCTCTCTCTCTCCATCTCCTCTGACACTGAGCCTCATTCACTCTCCCATGTATTCCCCGGGATACCGGCGTGCAGTTTTGCACTTTGCTTACACTACACAAGCTGACTCATTAAAAACTTGAAGTCCATTAGCAAAATACGCATTGCGCTATTTTAAAATCCTCAACGTCGAAATTATCGACAATGCACCGGGCTGCTGTTGTGTTCCCGGCAACGACACGGGTACCTGCCGGATGTCAAGTTGTGATACCCGGTTAACTGGAGAAGCAGTGGATCCGCAGGTCGACGTGTCGCTGCTCACTCCCGGTAGCGGTCTTTTTTTTTTTTTTTTAAAGCATCGCTCGGCCTCACTGTTTACAAGCAACTTCAGCTAAATTGCGCAACCAGGAGTCCCCAAAGTGCACACAACACATGTCGAATTGACTCAAATCGCCAACTTAGCATTTGCATCACGAACCAAATGAAATTGAGATAATTAACAGTAAAAATCCGAATGAAGTGGCTTTGCTTGTGAAGTTACCTAAGATGGGGGGGAAATAGGTCAGCTGGAGCGTTTGCTGAATGAATAAAGCGACGTTAGCGGCGAGTCCAGCCCTCGTCTTGTCGGCATGACCAGCTGTAACAATGACGCTAGGACCGTTAGCCGTTAGCATCAGCGGGACACGAGCAGCCTTTAATTCTTCGCCAAGTCAAAATAACAACAGCTAGCGTGATGGTGACTCCCGGGCGAGGGAGATTGCGAGTTAATGTGCCACCTTGTGAGTTTTGCCGCTCGGTCGCTTCACGCAATACGCTTGGCATTAAAACTGTTTCGCTCGCGTGCCGTTTGTTTGTAGAAGTGAGCATTAGCAGCCGAGCTAACGGTCCCGCGGCTAGCGGGTCGGGGTTAACACATGTTCAGGGTGGGTGGAAGGGGAAAAGGCAATCTTATGCAGCATTTACACTCAGTGGAGTCCCGTCAGCGGCCCGTGGAGAGTCGTGTCCTGCAGGAAGCGTTGTTTAGCGGTAGAGATATCCCGGGGGTCTCCGCCTCGATGATCCGCATGTTTATGTGGCCACTTCAATGTCTGAAGGGGAGCAGCAGCGGGCTAACGCTAGCTTGCAGCAACTTCGATCAAAATGTGTGCCGGGGGCAGAGAGCAAGGAGCGTCTGGCGATGAGCCCCCGGTCGCAAAGTAAACAGCGTTTACGAATTTAGATGAAGAAGGAGTATTAAAAAAAAAATAACAATACTGATAGTGGAAACAAAAATAACAAGTGGGAGCGACGAGCTAAGACATCAGACGCGGCGCGAGGATAAGAGAGCGCGAGCTGGTCCAGTCGCTATGTCATCTGTCTGCGATGCTTCAGCCTCCCAGATGCAACGTTGACTCAACACGGAGGACTGCTGCGCCAGCTACTTCCTCCACATCCAGCTGCAGCTCCAGCTCCCCATCATCATCATCATCATCATCATCATCACCATCATCATCATAGACAGAGATCTGCACCAGTCACAGCGCTGCCTGCTCTCATTTCTCATTTTTTTCCTTCTTTTTCTTTTTCTTTTCCAGGCAGAGAGACATGCTGAATGGAACCCTCCGTGGAGCAACGTCAATTGTAAACATTCATTCCGAGCAAAAGTAAAACAACAGAAATAATAACACATCCAAAATAGTCAAATCTCTCTGTCTGTTTAGGAAGTTATGATTAGTTCCTAAGCAGACATTGACTGGATAATCACGAATAAATACTGACAAATAGATAATAATAATAATAATAATAATAAGTAATTCATACTTGCTGCTGTGAGCAGGAACTGAATAATAAAACTGTTTGAATGGTACTGTTACACTGTGACTATTGGAAATGTTGTAAATAATAATATGACAGAATATTTTTCCCCATACTCTATGCATGTATGTATGTATGTATGTAATATTAATAATGCATTTTATTTGTATTGCACTTTACTTAAATGCCGTTATTAGCCTTTTATTAGTAACTCTCAAAGTGCTAAAACAATATCAGCTAAAGCAACAATATAAAACTTTAAATATCAGCAATAAAAATCAATCGGAGCAAATATAAAAGACTGTCAAAACAGCAGCAATGAAAAGTCAGTAGGAGCTACAAAACAAGTGTTTTTAGTCATTTTTTAAAAGAATCAGCAGTCTGTGGAGCCTTCAGAAAAAAAATCTGATAAGTCTGATTGTATCTCGTATCTTATATCTAATAATCCTCATGATCCCTATCATCATCATCATCGGAAGATGCCAAAAATTTGTTTTCCTGACAAATATAGCTTGATTTGCCCTACAGTAAACAGAAAAAAATAAGTGAAAATTAAAGCTGTAAGCAACATTGAACAGGTCCTTGCTATTTGCTATAGTCTGATTGAGAATGTGTGTCCTCTAATGAAATGTGAAATTTGGGGTCAGTCAGAGCATGGACATTCATCCATAAAGACAAAAGAAAAATGCTTAGATTTTCAAAAGTGCTTTGTTCAAGGAGTCTAATAATACTACTGTTATTATTGGTTGATTAAAAAAAAACAAACCCCAAAAACAGCAATAAACCATACAACCATAAGTACAATTGTTTGTATTGAAGCAGTGAGGCAGTTGCCAACCTGCTCACTCTAACTCAGATGTCTGCTAGAGAATCTACTGGCTTCAGTTGTTACATCATTATTCAAACAATCTGCTCTGTCATGTTCTGTCTTCCTCCCCGTTTCCTCACGCCGTCCGAGATCTCAGGAGCTCTGCTTTACAACACCAATTCAATCATGCGGAGGTCAGAAACGCGGAGCCACTGCAGAAAAGAATCTCTGTCGCCGGTGATCAGAGAATCAGCATGAATTATGCCGATCTACTTCCTGTGTATTTGCACATTTTACATCAAGGACATCAGAGATATCAGTGACTGGACTCTGTAAAGGCCCTCAGGGTTAATACAGCTGGTGTCTGCAAGCAGCCCCAGCATTCGCCATGTGGCTGTATCAGTTAGACGTCTGCTGTTTATTGCTCTGAAGTATTTACCAGACCATTGGATGTGCTCAGAACCAATAAAATCATGAGAGGCTCTGATAAAGTGCTTCGTTTTCACTGTGTAAACAAAGTGATCCCTTTGTGGAGCCAAAGGCTTGTCCTCTTCCTTCTCCTCCTCCTCCTCCTCTTCATCATATCCCCCCATGGAGGAATTAAACAAAACAGATGACACATTTTTAGTGCTAATTAATATCTACAGCTGAATGCAGTCAAAACATCATTGAAAAAAAGGTACTTTATTAATCCCTGGTCGAATTTCTTTATTTCATAAAACTTCATATAATTCTATTCATAATAGGATCGCCACCTGCCATTACCACAACCCCTGTCAAAGGTTTACAAAGGGCAACATTAGACATTTAACTTTGCTTTTATGTGTCATATGACATCTTTTAGCAACCTGATTTGGTGAGAAAAGAGAGAAATTAACATACTTGCATAGAAAGTCATTGAGTGCTTGCTATAGACATGCATAGAAAACTGTCACCAGTATCCAGTGTCATCCCACAGTCACAAGCAACAAATCAAGTCAAGAGAAATAGTAAACCTTAAATATATTGAATTAAAATTGGGTTGCAGTTTGAACTCTTGATAGTCAAACAGAATATTACAATATGCTGAAACAGAAAGTTTGATGATCAATGTCAAAATGAGGATACAAGATGCAGGAGTGGGGATGCAATCATTCTAAATAAGCTGCTTTTGAATTTAAAAGAACACTTTTCACTCCCTTTTAGAGACGAGACTGTTTTAATGCACAAATATGAACTGAATTAGGCTCCTTCTGAGATCTGATTTCAAAATGTAGATCCACGTTTTACTCCAGCTTTCATGCCTTCAGCACAAAACATGCAGATAATATAAGATCCATATCTCATATTCAGTATTGGTAACCGAGTTTCATCGTGCTCAATTAGTGTATGTAAACAAACTTATTCTCTAAAGTCAGTATTCACACTCTGTTAAGGGGTGTGAGCAGATGAAGCTGCATTGAGTTTTCTCTCGGTGAATTTTTCACCCTGGAAAAGACCCGTCACCCACTGAAAACCAGTCGGCAGCCCACTCTTGAGTCGCCACCCACCAGTTGAGCATCACTGCTCTCGGCCACAACTGACCCTCAGTGAGGTAATTGAATCAGTTAGTGTAAAATGAGTATACTTGAGAGAGAAACATTTTAAAGTATCATTGGAGTTAGTCTCCTATGAGATGTGGGTTTGTGTCCACGCTGGACTGAGGTTAAGTGGTGACTCAACAATTGCCCGTGGGCGTGGATGAGCGTGTGACTGTCTGTCTCCTCGTGTTCTTCCTGTAATGAACCGGTGACCTGTTGCAGGATGTAACCTGCCTCCAGTGGCCCGGATTCTGAACAGGATATTATAGAGGATGGGTGTATAGACTGTTACCTATTTCATGGTGGTACTGAAAAAAGGAACAAGTCGCTTTTACAGTCTCTCTCACGTTAATAACAGCTGTGTTATTGTTGCGTAGCTGTGACACATTAGCGGAGCTGTCAGCACTATGTGGGTCAGTCTGATGACTGATTCACTCATTAAGTTCTGCTGAACTTACATCACACTTATTTGGAGGTCAAACGGTGGAGCACACACACACACACACACATCATTTTCGGTCTGTGTGAGTCAATAAATCACCATTAAAGCTGTATGTGCTCCAGCGTTACACTTTACAGAAGCTATGTAAAAAAC